>NW_025836628.1:0-1465 GCF_002878395.1 Capsicum annuum | reverse complement strand
CCAAGTGATATACGAACAAAATTTGACTTACAAAAATTCTAAAAATTTCAACCAAGGCACAACGAATAAGTGAAACACATGAAAAATTTCATGAATCAGGAAAAGAAGACAAAAATAGTGTATCATATATCAAATGCAAAAGGATCGAGGGGACAAACGTTAAGTTCTCCTAAAAACATTTAAGTTCCCTAATATTTTAATTGCTTTGTAATGGATAACCCATCTATTATAACAAATTTTCTATCTGTTTGATAATTTCCAACAGATGAATCATTTGTTGCAACATGTTAGTCATCTGTTGATTCAAATTAAGCAATTATTAGTAATAACTAAATTGATTTAGCTAAAATTAAAGACAAGTCTTTAAGACAATGGGACAAAAAATTTGAGTTCTCCTAAAAATGTTTGAGTTCCCTAGTATTTTAATTATTTTCCAATAGATCACATATTTGTTGCAACAAGTTAGTCATCTGTTGCAATAAATGCTTATAACAGGTTAGTCATTTGTTGATTCAAACTAACCAATTATTAATAATAATTAAATTATTTTAACTAAAATTAAAGACAAAACCTTAGACACAGGAAAAAACACTTGAGTTCTCCTATAAAACATTTGAGCTTTAGTAGTTTAAATTATTTTTCAACACATATTTTATTATTTAGTAATTTCCAATAGATAAGTCATATGTTGCAACAATTTAGTCATCTGTTGCAACAGATGTCTATATCTTTTTGATAATTTTCAATAGATGAATTAGTTGTTGCAACAAGTGAGTTATTTGTTGCAATAGATATCTATATCTGTTTAGTCATTTTCAACAGATGTTTTTATTTGTTTGGTCATTTTCAACAGATTACTCATTTGTTGTAACATGTTAGTCATCTATTGATTCACATTAAGTCATTATTAATAATAACTAAATTGATTACTAAAATAAAAATATGAATTAATAAGTTCAATTATAGTTTCAATTAATCTCATGGTAATTACACGATCAATTAAGTATGTTCGTCCTGAGTAGAGTGATCAATTGACCAATTTTATTTGAAACGATTCAAACTAAGTCATCATTAGAAATAACTATATTGATTTAACTAAAACTAATGATGAATTAGTAAGTTTAATTACGATTTCAATTAATTTCATAGTAATTACATGATCAATTAAGTGTTTCGTACTGAGTAGAATGATTATTTGACAAATTTTATGTGAAATGATTCAAATTAAACCACTATTAGAAATAACTACATTGATTTAACTATAATTAAAGATGAATTAGTAAGTTCAATTACGGTTTCAATTAATCTCAGTAATTAAATGATCAATTAAGTGTTTCATCCTTAGTAGAATAATTAATTGACCAATTTTATTTTAAATGATTCAAATTAAGGCATTATTAGTAATAACTATGTTGATTTAACTAAAATTAAACATGAATTAATGAGTTCACTTACAATTTCAATT
>NW_025836627.1:0-2628 GCF_002878395.1 Capsicum annuum | reverse complement strand
TGGAAAAGCATGTACAATGATTTTTATTTCCCTAATATCTTCTTGATCCCCTAGATTTATTGGCTCAGTCTCATTCAAATTAGGATTCGGTTTGTCTTCAAACTGTTCCAACTCTTTGCTTATTTCTTCTAGTGCTTTTTCTTCATCATATTCCCCATCCTGCTTCATTACATCTTGATTAGTTTGGATTTTAAGGTCAAGCTGAAAATTCCGCATGCATGTCATGTCATTAGAATCAGCATAAAGAGAACTATATATACAAAAAAGAAGAAAAACAAAATATATTAGACACGAATCAAAAGGGATATTGCATTTCATTAAATAAAAAGGTAGAACGGTTTAAACATAGATGCCAACATAACATAAACAAACAAAAATTCGAATTACAATCCTAAAATAACTTGGATAAACAGAAAGAAAAACAAAATAAACTACCAAAACTCCCTTCTGACGGGGAGAGGAGTGACTTTCCAATTATTGAGCCGGACAGCTGGACCTATGAACTACACGTCTGTCATACTAGTACCTTCTCCTGCTTCCACCATATCAACATTAATAAAAAGGTTTTGGCAGTCATCAACCAATTCAACTTGAAATTCCACATGCTTCGTGACACCGCTCTTAACATTGGGCGAATGAGTGACCATTTTTCCTTTTTCCTTCCCTTGGCTTTCTTCAGATCTTCAACCGTAGGCTCAAATCCTAGACCAAATGTGCCCACGTTCTCACTCGGACATATGGGATGAACTATACCATACAGAGACGCTCCCAAACCTTTTCCTGGCTCAAATCCATATTTCCAAAGTTCACTCACCATCATGATAGAACCGGAAGACAATTGCGGTCCCGATATAACCTGCCATTCAAGGATACAATTTACTGGCACTGTATCAAAAATTTGATATATGAATGTCTCCTCTATGTTATTTGCTTCAATAAGAGACAAGGAAGAATCTTCGCAGGCGAACAAATTTTTTTCACCGTGAATAACCACTTCTTGCCTGTCATGCTCAAACTTAATCATTTGGTGCAGTGTAGATACAACCGCCTTGGCCTTGTGGATCCACGGCCTTCCCAACAATAGATTGTAAGAGGAGTCTATATTCAATACTTGAAACTCTATGGCGAATTCAACAGGCCTTATGATCAACATTAGTTCTATTTCGCTAATGGAGTTTTATTTTGCACCATCGAAAGCCCTGACACATATATTGTTGGGCCTGATCCTGTCAGCATCAATATTCAACTTTTGCAAAGTATAAATAGGGCAAATATTTGCACCTGAGCCTCCATCAATCATAACATGAGTGATGTAGAAATCTTCACACTTCACTGTAATGTAAAGGCCTCGGTTATGCCCTGTACCTTCAACAGGCAATTCATCTTCAGAAAAGCTGATCTGATTGACCTCAAAGATTTTTCCGACCATTTTCTCAAGTTAGTTGATTGTAATCTCCCTAGGAACATATGCTTTATTTAATACCTTCAGTAAAACATCACGATGCTCCTTGGAGTGCAACAGTAAAGATAAAAGGGAAATTTGAACAGGGGTTTTCTTCAACTGGTCTATTATTGAATACTCTGGCAATTTCATCTTTTTCAAAAATTCTTCGGCTTCTTCTTCGGTGATAGGATTTTTGATAGATGACGGTCCACTCATCCTTGGCTTGGACTTTCTTAAGCTTTCAGGCACGAAGCATCTTCCTGACCTAGTCAAACCCCTACCTCATCTATATCTTTCACTTCTTCTTTCCCATGATAGGTCATCACAGTCCGCCCATAATTCCAGGGAACCCTTTTCGTATCAACTATCGGAGGTTGGATCATCGTTTTGAGGACAATAGGCGCTGTCAGTGCTTCTTTCACCGTCAAGATGGGCTGACTCAGAGCTCCCACCACTGTCAACTTAGGTTTATCCTGACTTAAACCAACATACCTTCTGGCGCCTTGTACTATGATCAGGGGTTTTTTTATGATTTCTTGGGCTTTATCTTCCCTTATTCCTTCCTGGCTCAATGACATTGCTTTCAAAGACTCTGCTACATTTACTGATTTCTCATCAATGGTCTGTATCTTGACAATAGGCTTATAACACCTTGAAGACTCTTTCCCATCATATATCAATTCTAACATATTGGCTTCAGCATAGGTTGGCAGCGGATTCTGGTTAATGTTTGGACCCTCCGAGGCCTAGACCAGCATCTGATTGGTGTCAATTAAATCTTGGATAGCTCCCTTTAAATGCCAGTATTTCTCTATATTATGTCCTGGCATATCAGAACAGTATGCACACCTTAAAGAATAATCGAGATTCCTCGGCGGTGGATTTGAAAGCCTTTCTTGAATTGGGCTTAAGACCTTCAACTTTCTCAACCTATCAAACAAGCTCGCATATGACTCCCCAAGAGGTGTGAATTGATTTTTGATCGCCTTCTCTTTTTTATACTTGGGCCTAGGTTGAAAACTGGGTCTGGAGGGGTTTTGGTAATTTGATGGAGCAAATGGGTGATTTTGTAGAGCTTGCGCGCGCCACTGCGGGTAAGAAGGGGTTTGGGCATATGGCTGCACACTATATACTGGATACGGGGGTGGTGGAATAGAATATAAAGATTTTTGTGGAGGGTAGTA
>NW_025836626.1:0-4503 GCF_002878395.1 Capsicum annuum | reverse complement strand
ATTGAAGCTATTTATATACTTGAGCTAAGATAGTGAGCTCATTTCCATCTTTGTGACAACTCATCATAACTTACTGACAACTTGCCTAACAACCTCTAATAACTTGCTATTGCTAACTGACTAACAATCGAGAATCTTCCATAACCTTCCATCCAATAGAAAAGTTAGTTTTGTGTGGTTTTGTGCAGTGTGTATTATATCTTGACATCATATTTTGAGTTTGGATCAATAGTTAAAGCACGCCTCCTCAAGCTGCAGGGTGCAATATATTCAGCACACCAAGCTTGCCTAATTAATGAGCATGTTGGGCTTAGCTTAGTACCATGGTAAGAAGGTCACCCACCTGGTCCTGAGTGTGAACATGTATAGATTGTATCAGTCCACTTTTGGTCTTGTCCCTAATGAAATGACAGTTAATCTCTATGTGTTTTGTTCTCTCATGAATCACAGGATTGTTGGCCAATTGAATTGTTGAATTGTTGTCACTAAAGACTGATATGGGCAAGGTAATGGAAACCTTGAGTTCCTGGAGCAAACCAACCAACCAAGTTATCTCTGCAACTGCTGAAGCCATGTTTTTGTACTCAGATTCAGCAGAGCTCCTGGAAATAGTGTGTTATTTCTTGGACTTCCAAGAAATTAAAGATTCACCAAAATAAACTTCATAGCCAGTGACTGATCGCCTGGTGTTAGGACAAGCAGCCCAATCTAAGTCTCACCAACAAGTTAGAGTGGTAGAATGCTCAGCCTTTACCAAGATTCCTTGACCAATAGATCCTTTGAGGTACCTGACTACCCTGATAGCAGTCTCCCAGTGTGATCTCTTGGGATGTTGCATAAACTAGCTGAGATGTGGACTGCACAACTAATATCTGATCTTTTAATAGTGGCATACATGAGTTTACCCACTAGTGTTTGATAAGAAGAAGCATCAGACAATAAATTATCACCTTGTGCACCTGTGGCTTGATCATACTCAAGTGATGTTAACCTTACATTGGATTCTAAGAGAGTGATTTCAGGTTTTGAACCACTAAGACTAGTATCTGAAATTAATTCTAGAAAATACTTATTTTTGTTTAATATCATCCCTGAAGTAAATTTGAGGACTTCATTACCTAAGAAGTATTTGAGATTCCCCAAGTCTGTCATCTTGAAATGCTGATGTAACTTGGATTTTGGTGCATCAATCAATGCTGCATTGATTCCAGTAAGGAGTAGGTCATCAACATAAACAACAACAACTACTGTGTCATCACCTTGATGTAGAATGAAGAGAGAATAGTCATGAGCACTCTGAGTGAATCCAATATCAAGCAAAACATGAGTCAGTTTCCGGTTTCATTGTCTAGAAGCCTTGCTGAGTCTATACAAGGATTTGAGCAACTTGGAAACTTTGTGCTTTCCTTGGCTTGTGAAACTTTCTGGAAGTTCAATTTACACTTGATCTTCAAGATCCCTTTGTAAAAATGCATTATAGACATCCATTTAATTAAGAGGCCATCCTCTAGATACTGCTACAACAATCACACTCCTGACAGTAACCATTTTTGCCACTGGTGAATATGTTTCATGATAATCTAGCCCTTCTTGTTGGCAATATCCCTTGTCCACTAATCTTTCTTTGAAACTTTCCACTTTACTATTTGCAAGATATTTAATCTTGTATATCCATTTGGAACCAATAGTGTTCTTTTCTTTGGGCAAGTCAACAATGGTCCATGTGTTATTGGCCTCCAATGCTTGGATTTCTAAATTCATAGCTTCCACCCATCTTTCATCTTTTATAGCTTGTTTAAAGTCTTGAGGCTCAGTCAGAGTGGAGAACTTTAACAAGTTCCACTAATATGAAGGTCTCAATTTACTGTAAGACAGGTTGTTGGCTAAGGGGTGCTTGCATCTCTGGGTTTTTGAAGTGTCAACATAATCATGCATCCACACAGGTAGCCTACTTGTTCTTGTTGGTCTATTGGAAGAGGGTTAAGGCAGGGAACGGTCATATTGACATGTTTCTTCATGAGTGGTGTCAGGTGAAACAGCACCAGGTACTGCAACATTAGAAGAAGCTTAAGTCAGAGAAGGCTCATCTTGGCAGTCAGCATCAGTATTTGCATCAGAGAAAGGTACATCAGGTGGTACAGCATCAGGAAAATCAACATCATTAACATGAATATCCTCTAAAGGAATATTAGTACCAACTTCAATATCTGTGGATACCAGGAAGTCATTAATGTCTTATTAGTTTGGGAAGCATTTGGATGCTGTAATTTTGCTTGTGATGGATCAAAGGGGAATGAATCTTCATGAAACATAACTTCTTTTTGAGTGGATTTCCAGTAGCAAGTAACCCTTCTAAGACTGTGAATATCCTACTAACATGGCAGGTTTATCTCTTTTAGAGTACTTTTCACCTTTAGGGACAACAGTCACATAACACAGACATCCAAACACCCACAAATGAGATAGCTTGGGATCCTTGGAGAATAACAACCGATATGGGCTCTTACACCTCAAGACTGAGGTTGGTAACCTGTTCACAATATATACTACAAGTTTCACACATAATCCCTAATACTTGATGGGCAAGTGGGACTAAAACTTAAGAGCTCTAGCTATATTTAATATGTGCTTATGCTTCCTATCAACCACTCTATTTTGTTGTGGAGTGTGAGGACAACTAGTCTGAAGTAGAATACCTATATGTGACATTGAGTATCAACTCAGTCCCATTATCAGATCTAATAGCCTTTATCACCACTCCAAACTGTGTTCTAATCATGGATATGAATCTCTTAATAGCTAATATAGTCTCAGATTTTTGATTCAACAGATGAACCCAAGTATATCTACTATAGTCATCCACCATAGTCAAGAAATAACACTTATTATCAAATGTAGATGTTATATAAGGACCCAAAAATCCATGTATACAAGTTTAAAACATGCAAAACATTTAGTAGTACTTATGGGAAATAACATTCTTGTCTGTTTAGCTAGTGGACATACAGTGCATTTATTCAACAGATTTATATCACTGTGATTCGTCAAAATGTCTAAGTATCTTAAAACCTGAGAAGCTGGGTTCCCAAGTCTTTGGTGCCACAATCTGCAACTGGGAACAATAGCTTCTGTAATGAATCTGTTGTGTTTTGGTCCTACATGATCAGTATTATTGTCGACACACAATTTTGGCTCTCCTTTTCATAAAATTAATTTCTCGATGCTTAGAATTTTTGAATTTTTTTTCTTTTTTCTTCTTCTAAATAGTCAACGTTAACAATTTGAAAATGATATTTTTTTACTAATATCGCACCTCACAAATTTAATCAATAATAAATAAATAAATAAATAAATTTTAAATTATCATTTCACTATTTTATTTTATTTTTTAAAAAATGAATAAACAAACATATGTTAGTATATTAACATAATATTAACTATATTATTATATTTTTTTGCAATATTTACACTATATTTTATTTAATTATATATATATATATATATATATATATATATATATATTTAAATTTTTGATAAAATTAATAATCATCGATGAATTAGTCAAGTTGAAATGGATCGACGAGAATTAGATAAATTCATTGATCCGATTCGGCCAAATTCTTTAATTAAATTTAGCCCTTTGAAATGTAGGAAGACCAGCCCCAAAACTCATTTTACTAGCCCAAACCAAACTCGTTGGCCCAGCTCACCTTACAACATCAAAGAACAACAACATCAGCAATATGACCAACACAATCCTAAAAAGCCTCTCTTCACGTGAAATTCAACCAAACACACTTCAATCACGGAAAGTCCACCGAAAATTTTGACTTTTGAAGAGCCCATCTTTGAAAAGGAAAACTTTGGTGCTCATTTTCTTTCTTCCTTTTTTTTCGTTTGATTTGAATTTTGAATTTTGTGATACATGAAGAAGTCGTTACAGCCCTTTTTCCCCTAAAAGGGGAGTCTTCTTCACAATAAAAGGGTGAAAAGAGATCAATTCGCCAGGGGCCTGCTATTTTTTCCTTGTTTATTTGAAGTTCGAGTCTTTGAGTTGAAGCCCTAGTTCGTTTCTCCACACAAGGTCAGTAATCGCCTTCATCTTTGCATTTTTTGTTATAGTTTTTTTTAGAAATAAAATACGATAGTTTATAGCTTCTTGTCATTTATCTCAGCTCTGCCTATCTGGATCCGCTTGCTTATTCTATTTCGTTTAGGGCTATGCGTGAAAATGGTTGATAAGAATTAATATTTATATTTTTTTTTTTTTTTTGGTTAACTCATCCAATATCTATGTTCTAGTTTCGTATTTAGAGTTTATTTGGTGTCCTTGTTGCTGTTGCTCTTATTTTAGTAAGATTGCCTCATTTTAATCTTGTTTTATGAATTAATTAATTTTTGGCCTTACTTGGTATTGTTGTTGTTATCATCCTGGGATTTTATTTTTATATTGCGCAGATTTTAAATATATCTTCAATGCTATCATCAATACTAAATACTCTC
>NW_025836625.1:0-1673 GCF_002878395.1 Capsicum annuum | reverse complement strand
TCTAAGTTTAAAATCTCTGAGAAAGCTGAGTCCAGCAACCAGAAAGCTGAGTCCAGCAACCCAAAAAACTCTCTTTCTAAACTTACCAGTGATCGTTTTTCTACTAGGAAAAACTATTACAAGAAACCTTCTCCCCCAGACGTTCAGTTTGAAGAAAATCCCTACCTTTCGACCTCCAACCATGATGGTCGAGGAATAACAGAATGGAATGTTGACGGTTTGGCTGAACATCAAATCTACAACAAACTCTATGAAATGGGCGTTGCTATTACCGCTTACAAAATCAGAGGAGCCACAGATAAAGAAGCTGCTACCATGATCGTATCAGGTTTTACTGGTATGATAAAACATTGGTGGGATAACTACTTCACTGATGATGTCAAAAATCTGATCTATGGAGCCACAGCCGTAGAAACAGTAGTTAAAACTGAAAATGGCCAAGAGATTCTTGAGCAAGTTGCAAAAGAGGACGCTTGTGCCACTCTCCTATACCATATAGCAAGACATTTCATAGGAGAACCCAAATTATTCCAAGATAGGAGCCTAGAAATCCTTAATAATCTCACCTGCAAAGACTTAGCAGACTTTCGATGGTACAAAGATACCTTCCTAGTAAAGGTCATGATCCGACCTGATTGTAATAACGATTTCTAGAAGGAACGGTTCATTAGTGGTCTCCCTTCTCTCTTTGCCGAAAAGGTTCGAACCAAAATTAAGGACAGATTCGAGGGAAAAATCCCTTATGATATCCTAACCTATGGTGACTTAATCAGTTTCATCACTACCGTACGGATAGATCTCTGCACTGATATCAAGCTTAAGAAACAACCTAAGAAGGATAGTACTTCCAAATATGGACTAGGAACCTTCTGCCAAGACTATGGATTCACCAGCCCTGGCAAAAAACATAAGAAATATGGATTCACCAGCCCTGGCAAAAAACATAAGAATTTTGTGGCACAAACGTCCTCTGATTTTGAGATCGTTCACTCTCACTTGATGAATCGTGCCCATATCTCTCCTTGGATGTTCATTTCTACTTGATGAATCATGACCTGCCTCCCTCATTGGATGTTTGTTTTAGGGAATTAATCCGTGAAGAGCAGCATTTTGTCACACGAAATATTTTCAAGCAAGTTAATGTTATTGTTGTCGCATTTACTGCCCAAGGTAAAGGAGAGAGTAGTGACATGACTAGAACTCAATGCTACAGTTGTAAGAAATATGGTCATATTGCTAGCAATTATGGCAAGAAGTTTTGTAATTATAGTAAACAACAAGGATTGGTATTAGAGCTAGGTCCATCCCAGTTTAGGCTCCCGATCCACGCAATAATGCCAACTGGAACTTGAGCGTGGCGGGGGTGTTAGAGTAGGTAAAAGTCCTACATTAGTTGGAGAATGGACTGGTGATTTGCTTATATGGATTTGGTCAATCCTCTCTTCATGAGCTAGCTTTTGAGGTTGAGTTTGGCCCAAGGTCCATTCTTGATAGAGACATTGTTAAGATTTATTAAATTTTGATGATTGACAATAGGCTATGGAACAAGTAAGCTTAGTTGGATCATAAAAATCTGTTTTAAAAGAGTTCAACTGCAACAGGACTTTGTGTGGATAAAGTTACACATGCAAAAATAAAGGAACATAAGTTTGTTACTTCATATAAACAAAAGG
>NW_025836624.1:0-1031 GCF_002878395.1 Capsicum annuum | reverse complement strand
GAAAAAATCGAGCGGGTATGTATATATATAATAAAGCAGAAGACGAATTTAAGTTATATAATATATCTAAATATTATTTATTTAAATATTAAATTAAAGATAAAACTATACTAATAATAAAAAAATAATAGTTTTAATATAACGTTATTAAATTAATGTTATTAAGGATAGTAGTAGTAGTATATTAAATTAATGTTATCAAATTAACGTAATTAAAAAATATTATTAAATTAACGTTATTAAAATATTATTAAATTAATGAGGGGCGGGCCTACGTGGTTGCCATGGGGTTCACCCGAACCCCCTCGGGAAAAAAATTACGTTGTATATATATAAGATAGAAAATGTATATTTATGTACGTATATTAACGTTGAACCACATGAAACAAGACACTTAGATAGCCTAGTGATGTTATTTGCTCTTCTTGGGCGCTTCCTTCAGCCTACTGTGCAGATTTGATCCCTGCTAGTGGCTGTTTTTTTTTTTTTGAATTAAAAAAAAAACCTAGGTGTTGCTGCTATAGAAATAAATAAAATAATAATAATAATAATTTTTTTTTAAAATTAAGAAAAAAATTAGGTGTTGCTACTATAAAAATAAATAAAAAAATTATTATTATAATCAACAACAACAACAACAAACGACGTCGTTTTAACACAAAAAACAAAACTTTGACAGTGCACAAATATGATCTTTAACTATTCAAAACTGCATAAACATGACCTCTCTCCAATTCGACGTGGCATCGTGTGATTGGATTACCTTTCCACGTAGGCGCGAGTGAGACTCACGCATGGGGTTGCAAAATCGGAGGTCATATTTGTTGAGATTTTGAATAGTTAAAGGTCGTATTTGTGCACTATCAAACTTTGTTGTTTTATTGTTATATGGTATATGGTACTGGTGTAGTAATTGTAGTACAAACATATTATATAATGAAAGAAAAGGTTATAATGAGATCCTATAAAAAAAAAATTTAAAAGTAATTTTTTTCTTTGGGCATCGGGTATGAATAAAAAATAAAAATAAA
>NW_025836623.1:0-1425 GCF_002878395.1 Capsicum annuum | reverse complement strand
AAGTAGAAGAGCAGAAGTTTAATACTAGGGAGAGGTAGAACAAGAGAGCAAGGTCAGGAAATTTCAACTTTGCTCACCCCAAATCAGATGAAGAAAACCGTTCACAGTTTTGCTCCAAGTCAGCCGTTCCAGTTCCTTCCTCTGCCAGCGCTCCAGTGCCGAAGTTCAGAGACAAAAATAGAGACAAAACGCCAGGCTCTAAATCTCAGGGCAGTGTTAGCAGTACCTGAACGAATCCCCTTTGTCAGACTTGTGGTAAGAACCACAAGGGCATTTGCAGAGCCAGTAGTCATGTCTTCAGGGTCAGCAAAATCATTCTACAGCTCAGTCCAGTCGCCCAAACCAGCAGGGTGTCATTTCCAGTGCGACTAGTGGGCAACACCCAAATAGACTCTATGCTCTTCAATCCCGGCAGGATCAGGAAAATTTTCCTGATATCGTTACTGGTATGTTACAGATTTTCTATGTTCATGTTTATGCTTTGCTATACCCAGGTGCATTTTTGTCTTTTGTTAAGCTATACATAGCAGGTGGTTTTAGAATCAGTCTCGAAGTCCTAGCAGAGCCATCTCAGTCTCTACCTCAGTGGGTAAAACCATCATAGCCCAGTGGGTATATAGGAACTGCCTGGTTATGATATCTCAGAAATCCATGTCAGCAGATTTAGTGGAGTTAGAGATGACTGATTTTTATGTCATTCTCGACATAGATTTGCTTCATTCCTGCTATGCCACAGTCGACTGCAGAAATAGGATAGTTCAATTTCAGTTCCCAAATGAGCCCATCCTAGAGTGGAAGGGTAGCATTTCAGCATTCAGGGGTCAACTTGTTTCCTACCTTCAAGCAAGGAAAATGATTTCTAAAGGGTGTGTGTATCATCTTGTGCATGTTAAAGATTCCAGTTTTGAATATCCCAACCTTAAAATAGTCCCTGTTGTTAATGAATACTCAGATGTCTTTCCCAAAGATCTTCCAGGCATTCCTCCTGAAAGGGAAATAGACTTCGAAATAGACCTTCTTCCAGATACTCAACCTATTTCTATTCTTCCATATAGAATGGCGCCAGCAAAACTCAAGGAACTAAAAGACCAGTTGAACGATTACTTAGATAAGGGATTCATCAGACCCAGTTTCCCCATGGGGTGCGCCAGTATTATTCGTGCACAAGAAAGATGGTTCTCTCAGGATGTGTATTGATTACCGTAAACTCAACAAGGTCATGGTCAAGAATAGATATCCTCTTCCCAGGATTGATGATCTATTCAACCAACTTCAGGGTGCCAGTTAATTCTCCAAGATAGACCTCAGATCAGGCTATTATCAGCTCAGAGTTAGAGAATGTAACATTTCGAAGATAGCTTTTCGTACTCGGTATGGTCACTTCAAATTTTTAGTCATGTCATTTGGTCTTACCAATGCCCCTAC
>NW_025836622.1:0-1906 GCF_002878395.1 Capsicum annuum | reverse complement strand
TCTTTATGGCTTTTGTTTTTCTTTAAAAGAGGAAAAATAATGAAAAACAACGAAACAAAATGATTAGATCGAACCCAAAAGTAGGTTGCCTACGTATCATGTTGTACATGAATCAGATCTTGCGTAGTTCGGGCAGCATGTGCATAAACATTACCCACTTTTTTTTTTGCGAAAACGAAAATAAACAAACCAAGGAAAGACGTAACATCAAAACATTTTGAAGAATAAAAACGTACAAAAGTTTGGGACCACTTTAAAACTAAACAACAAATACGAAACAAGATTATAGACCCCCTAAGGCGACGTAGGTGAAATTACTAATAAAGACTCTAATACCAAAAACAACTTGACTTCGACTTAAAGTAGACACCACCCAACACTGACAGACACATAAAAGACTCAAACTGAATAAAGATAAGAAGTGCTCTTTCAGACTGGTGCTCTGCGTGATGACCCCGGCTGATATGAACCTGCCTTTGAAGTTTTCTTTCTCCCATTTAAACTTTGTAGTATATCCTGTAAAGACACCCTAATACCAGGGAAGAAGCTTCGGGCCGGTATTCCTGCTTCATGAGGAGTGCACTTGGAAAGATTATTCTGACACCTTTCTACTGTCTTGAACAAATCTGCTAGCTAAACCCTTAGTGTTTCCACTTTGGACCCTACACTTTCATCCTGATGATCGTCTACTATGCCTTCTTTCTGTATTCTCCCTCTAAGCTGCGCTGGTAAGGGTTGACTAATACCCCGAGGGACAGATTGAAGCCATACCTCATATCCCTGAGTGTGGCCCAGATTATCCAAACTTTCCTTGAGTGTGTCCACACCTAGCTTTGTCGCATGCTTCCAAAACTACTCGTATTTGCTCTCACCTAAGGCTTGGTCCTTGAAGTACTCAATATCCTTCAGAAGATCCACTGCTGGTGGCACATCCTGCAGCCTACCCAGCTGGCGCATTACCCTAGAAGGACTATATGGTCTAGTGCAATTGAGCCCTAACATAACTAAAGGGAGCTGTATCTGACAACCCAACAATATTATCTTCGGTCGAAGCCACAGATAAGTCCGCAAAACGTTATCCCTGGTTCTTGACTCAAGAAATTCAATCCAAGCGCCGACTCCCACGGGTAACGAGAATTTATCCAAACGCAACCTAGAGTCCATGGCTTTCACTCGATTGGGAATACAATGATCTAACACGTCTGGTCTAACTAAAGAAGGCGCATGTAAATGCTCCATCACCCATATCTGCAATATCAGATTACTGCCCTAAAAAAAAATCTCCTTCCCCCCCTCACTTCAATTAAAGCCTTATAAATTTCTGTTAAGATCATGGGTATGAGAGTGAACCTTCCCTTTTGATTAATGCCCTTGTCGTTTTGATCCTTATGAAATAGGGCCATCACCACAGATTGAAAATGGGTATTAATACGTCTTTCTTCTAGTGGAAACACTAAAGTACCTAACAAAGCGAGGGTGAAGACTTCAAGATGCTTTCTCTCCCACTTCTCCTTAGTCACATGAAATTCATCCCAAAAACAATCAAAACCTTCCGAGGGCCCGAATCTTGCGAACAAAAAGTCTAAGGAAACCCACGAATCACTTAAACAATCCAAACACATACCCTTACTTTTTAAACCACAAGACTGCAAAAATCTCACGCCAGTATGATTTCGTGCTCGGATCATATCCTTCTCGATGTAGGGCAAATGCAACAAACCGGATATTTCTGCCAAAGTAGGAGTCATTTCACATTCCCCAAAACTGAACACCAAACTACTTGGATCCCAAAAGGTCAACAAAGCCTCTATTAAATCTGGACGAGGGGTAACATGCAGAAGTTTCGTAAGATCACCTAATATTTTAACCAGTTTCTGCTGATCAACATAGTTAAACATTTCCCACC
>NW_025836621.1:0-1002 GCF_002878395.1 Capsicum annuum | reverse complement strand
GTGCCTCCGTCATAATCTTCTTTCTTAGCCCGTCTATATCCGGCACACACAATCGGTTTTGGCACTGAAGTACTCCTTCTCGCGTAAGCTCAAATGCCTTGGTCGCACCACTCTGAACATTCTCCTTAAGCTGTAATAAAATAGGGTCTGCATATTGCTTCTCTTTCACTTCAGCTACTAATGAAGATTCCGCAGCATTATGTACGATAGGCTCTTTATTCGGAGTTTCAAAAAGGCGAACTCCCAAACTAGCTAACTGGTGAAGATCTTTAACCATCCCTCGCCTTTCTATAGGCGCCATTATAGCCTTACGACTTAATGCATCAGCTACCACATTTGCTTTTCCTGGATGGTACAAGATATCAACATCGTAGTCCTTTAATAGTTCAAGCCATCTCCGCTGCCTTAAATTTAGATCCTTCTGATTAAAAATATATTGCAAGCTCTTATGGTCAGTATATATATCAACATGAACCCCATATAAGTAGTGGCGCTATATCTTTAAACCAAAAATAACTGCTGCCAACTCAAGATCGTTTGTAGGATAATTTTTCTCATGTGGCCGCAATTGTCTAGAAGCATATGCTATTACCTTACCATGCTGCATCAATACACATCCTAAACTAATTCTGGAAGCATCACAATACACTGTATACCCTTCGGTGCCTTCTGGAAGTACCAACACGGGTGTGCAAATCAACTTGTTCTTTAAATCTTGAAAACTCATCTCACAAGCATCACTCCATTAGAATTTGGATACTTTATGGGTTAGCTTGGTTAAGGGTGCTGAAATGAAAGAAAAGTCTTTAACAAACCTTCTATAATAACCGGCCAACCCAAGAAAACTACGAATCTCCGCAGGCGTTGTGGGCCTTGGCCAGTTCTTCATAGCTTCTATCTTTTGAGCATCAACCTTTATCCCTTCACTAGATACAATATAAACCAAAAATGCCACCGACTTTAACCAAAACTCACATTTAGAGAACTTTGGATAAAGCTTAC
>NW_025836620.1:0-1577 GCF_002878395.1 Capsicum annuum | reverse complement strand
ACTCTGACTTCTAACTTTGTGACTTCACATCACCAACTTCTTGGTCTAATTTAATTACCAATAGATCATGAAAAAAACACTTTAAATCATACTACTATTCGGGTGGAAATACAGTTCCAACATTCTATTGCACATCATTCCACCTAAGGGCCGGCCCGACCCGGCCCTTGTAACTAACCCGCGCCGGTAAGCCCTAGGTCTTTAGGATTTCAGGTCCTGGGCCAGTTATTTTTTTAAAATGGGCTCGACTAATATGGCCCGGACCAAGCCCGGTCCAGAGCCCGCCGGTTAACCGGTCCAGCCTAGATACCTTTTTTTTTATATATAAAAAAGGATTTTGGGCCAAACTAGTCGTTGGCCCAACGGCTATATAGTCGTTTTTGGGTCCAAACGGCTAGTTTGGGCCCATTTATTAAAAAAAGAAAATAACTTTAAAAAATATTTTTTAATCCCAAAAAATATTCTATAAATACCCTACAACTTCAAATCATTTTTCACACAATTTTTCACTCTCTCAAATCTCAATTTTCAATTCTCAAATATTCAATATATTTAATTTTTTAAAGTGTTCACTTTAATTTTTTAATTTTTCGTTTACAAAGTACGAGCAGAAGTTTCTAAAGTCGTAACCTTCGGATACTTCCAAAATTTGGTATTGTCTTTCTATCTCTTACGTTTAATTTTTATTTATTGTATTAATTGTTTAATATTTAATTTTATTATATTTGTGTATTTTGAATATTTTTTGTTTAATTTAATTTATATCATGGATAAATTAAGAAACCTCGCTACTAAAGGTGTTAAAAATTTTTGTTCCGAAAGCGGTAGTGATAGTAAAAAGCGAATTACTAGCGGTAGAGGTAGTTCAAGTAGTAGATATATCTGCGTGCCTTTGCCTCCGGAACCGCTTGGTACACCTTTTGAGGAAGAAATAGGTGTAGGTGCTCATGATATAGATTATGTAGAAGCTCATGAAAATTACGGTATAGAAGAAGAAAATGAAGTAGATGCGGTTAATTTAGACGAAGATAATGAAAATATTGCTGAGACACCCGCAGTAGGAGATGCTAACGTTAGATCTGAATTGGTTAATATCCCTCCCCGTCCTCCCAGTGCCCCAAGACCTCGTAAAAGAACTAGTGTTGTATGGAAATTTTTTGAACCTATATCAAATATTGAGGTGCAATGCAATATTTGTCAAAAAATATATAAGCATAGAAGTGGAGGAAAGCAAAGGGGTACGGATACGTTAATGAGACATATAGCTAAAGATCACAAAAGAGAGCTAAATATTGCACAAGGTGCTGGGGATGTTGGTGGCCCAACGCAAACTAGAATGGACCCAGCAACCAGTCACGTAGCGAAGAAGTATAATAAATTGAGGGACCGGGAAAAAATAGCTAAAATGATAGTTGTAGGTTGTTTGCCTTTTAGTTTTCCTTCTTCTGATGCCTTTATTCGTTATATACAAGCAATTTATAATCCTATTACTTGTCGGTCTGATATTTTTAGACTTCATTCACAATATTGTTTTTATATTGTTAAAAAATATTCAATGTAGATTGTCCTTAACTTCT
>NW_025836619.1:0-1373 GCF_002878395.1 Capsicum annuum | reverse complement strand
TTTTAATTAAAAAAATAAAAAGAATTGAATTGAGAGAAAAAATTAAATATAAAAAATAAAAAGTGAACGTGTGTGGGGGGAGGGGGCTGGAAGAGTATTGGGGTGGGATGGGGGGCTGGAAGAGCATTGGGGTGGGGTGTGGGGGCTAGAAAGGGCTGGGGTAGGGATGAGGCTGGGAGGGGTATGGGGGCTGGAGGTGGGATAGGGAGGGGCTGGTAGGGTGTGGGGGTGGGGACGAGGCTAGGGTGGGGTGGAGAGGTTGGGGTGGCGTGGGGTGGGGAGGGGCTGGGGGGGGGAGAAAAAAAATATTTTTATTTTTTGAAAATTTTTAAAAATATTTTTAAATTAAAAAAGATGGAGGGGAAAAAAAGACCCTTTTTTAATTTTTTTTAAATTTTTAAAAATATTTTTAAATTATTTTTAAATTTTTAAAAATATTTTTTAATTATTTTTAAATTTTTAAAAATATTTTTAAATTTAAAAAGATAGAGGGAAAAAAAGGATCCTTTTTTAATTTTTTTAAGTTTTACTATTTTTTTTATTTTTTCTTAATTATTTTAATGTAAAATTGACCAAAAATTGACCCTCACTCGCACCCCCAGGCAAGTGGCTACACTCTCGTTGTACTAATCATCATGACCTTGCCACATAGGCAAGGTCAACGGTCAAAGGGTGCAAAATATTGCTTTTCAGTGAGTTCAGGGGTTCAGATGACAAACATGTACGTAGAAGTGTCCAACTTACAAAACCGATATAGTACAGAGATCCAGAAGGTTATTTTGCCAAAAGTATATGAAGAAGCTAAAAGATTTAACATTGATATCTATCGTACACACATAAAAGTTATAGTTTTAACTTTTTATATGTAGTGTAATTTCAATTCCTTTGTTGAGAAATTGCATCATATATATAAGGCAAAATGACCTTCTGTACCCCTATATTATGTTGGTTTTGTAAGTTGGACACTTCTACTTACATGCTTGTCATCTGGACCCCTAAACTCACTAAAAAGCTATATTTTAAACCCTTTGACCGTTGACTTTCCTATGTGGCATTAAAATGCTGACTAAGACGATAAGAGTGATTATAATCGCCTGAGGTATGAGTGGTGGTTAATTTTTTGCTAATTTTATATTAAAATAATAAAAAAATAAAAAAAGGATTAATTTTTTTTTAGTTTTTTAATTTAAAAATATTTTTAAAAATTTAAAAATAATAAATTTTAAAATAAAAAATAAACCCCCCCCCCCACCACGCCCTTCCCAATCAAGCCACTCCACCACCCCACCCCAGCCCCGTCTCAGCCCCTCCACCCTACCCAATTTTTTCAACTTTTTAAATTTAAAAATATTTTTAAAATTTTAAAAATAATA
>NW_025836618.1:0-1203 GCF_002878395.1 Capsicum annuum | reverse complement strand
AAATAAAATTTTGATCTGAATCCCATCGCTCAACCAATTTTGTGGAAATTCTGTTTCTGATAATTGAACACCATTATAAGTACATTTAATATGCATTTCTCTATTCCATTCCTGCTAATCCTCAGACCATTCAGGAAGTTGCAAGAATAACATACGCCCGAGATTTTTGGCTATTATCAATGAAGGTAATACAACATATTTTCGAAGAATTGATTGAGTTATTAACATGTAACCTCTTATTATTTGCACACAAAGAATGTTATCCCAGGCTTCTGCTACCGCTAGCCGTGCTTTTTCCTTTCTGGTGTTCTCCTTTTTTTTGTCCTTTTCTTTTTTCTCTTCTCTTTTTGTTTGTTCTTCTTTAGACTCTAGAATCTTGAATTCTCCCTCTTTACCTGTCCAATTTTGAAAAATTGGTTTAATCAGTCCAGAGATATCAAAAGAAAAAAGATGCGGGGGTGGGGGTTGGGGGGGGGGTTGGGGGTTATTCTGTTGATAAAAAGGAGGGAATGCGCATTTGCTTGAAATAGTTTCCAAATAACTGTTTTTCGCCTTTGAGCCCGCATTGAGCCTGTAATTATACCTCACTGAAAATTGAATTATTGCGAATAGATTATTAAAGGCACTTCCTCGTTGGTCTCATCAGGATCTTTCTTCTCGTGTTGGCAGTAAAAATAACTACACGTTTGAATTTTCTTAAACGAATTTGATAATCTACTGATAGGCCATCTTCAAATTTACCCAATTGTTGGTCCAATTCGGTGATTAATTTACATGACCAGCGAGGTTTTTTTTTACTGATTTCATTTATTCCAATAGATTTGTTTCCAGATTTTGTCTCATTAGGATCAATTGCGTTGAATACAAATTTTAAAAATTTAGTTCTTTTTTCTGAATTCGTTCTTACCTATTCTTGGTTTGAAAATACAGAAAGGTCTTTCAAATTTAAACTCGATTTTGGTTCGTTACCAAATTCATTGATTAAAGTTAAGAACTCGTCAATTTCTGTTGATAATGGTTTTTTATCAATCGTATCCACTTTTTGTTCAAATTCTTGGTAATCAGTATTCGGAAGAAAGATAGTATGAATCCTATTTAGTCTAACTCTCTCTTTCAAATTTTTTAGCGAATTATTGTTTATGATTGAAGGTGAAACCCCTTTTTTGATTGTTCCTCGATATGGTCCATTTAACAAAGGATCGT
>NW_025836617.1:0-1359 GCF_002878395.1 Capsicum annuum | reverse complement strand
AAATAATGGAAAATCTAAAAGAAAAATTAATATGGATAGAAGAAACCTTAGAAAATTTAGAAAAAAGTACATGTGTTGTTCTTCTCGTAGTGAGTTTTTTAAATTATATAAACTATCACATGTACTTTTTTCTAAATTTTCTAAGGTTTCTTCTATCCATATTAATTTTTCTTTTAGATTTTCCATTATTTTCCTAATTCGGTTTCTATAATTTATTTCATTATTTAGATTATCTTGATTTTCTCTAGTTTTTCTAATATATTCTAACATCTCTTAATCTGTATAATATCCTTCTGGGTAAATTTCTTCGTATAACTGTTCTAGCCAATTTATGGTTTCAATTTCATAGTCTATTACTTTTTCTAATATTATCTTCTTAATATCTATTATTTCTATATCTTTAAATATATATAAGATTAAAATTTTAAGATAATCTAGATAATCTATCTTTTAAAAGTGGTTTTATTATAATATTTTGTAGTTGTTTGTTTTAGCCTTAACTAAATGGCTCGGGTAATTAATTAAAATATAATTTTATTATCTCCTTACTTTCTTCTATACTATATGCTCCTTTGTAATAATATTCTTTAAATGTGCAAGTATATTCATCTATATAACACATATTACATATTGCTAATTTTAACATTAAATCCCTATTTGTATCTTTTTCTTCATCTTGTTCTTCTTCTATTGTTGTCGTACTACCAAATTTATCTTTTATACCCAGAAGATAATACCCAGAAGATAATATAAGATATTAAATTATTGTACCCAGAAGATAAATATAAGATGTTAAGTTATTGTACAAAGTCTTTAGACTTTACGTAAAAGTTCATTTGTAGGGGGGTGCGGATATCTGACGTATGACATAGATTTATTAGGTATCTAGTGAATTCTGACGTATGACATAGATTTATTAGGTATCTAGTGAATCTATTTTTCTTTGTGCGTGGATATTTCTTAAATTTTGTTTCAATATCTTTTAATGATTTACTTTTACGTAAGATATATTCATTAATTTGTTTGGTTTATTATTTTATCCTGTAGTAATTGCAGAGTTACAAATTTCTGTATAATAATTTATCCTAACTGTACTGTAATGTATATCTAATTCTACATTTTCAATGTTATTTATTATCTTGTGTTGTTCTTCTCGTAGTGAGTTTTTTAAATTATATAAACTATCACATGTACTTTTTTCTAAATTTTCTAAGGTTTCTTCTATCCATATTAATTTTTCTTTTAGATTTTCCATTATTTTCCTAATTCGGTTTCTATAATTTATTTCATTATTTAGATTATCTTGATTTTCTCTAGTTTTTCTAATATATTCTAACATCTCTTAATCTGTATAATATC
>NW_025836616.1:0-1673 GCF_002878395.1 Capsicum annuum | reverse complement strand
AGGAGGGTCCTGAACAAAAAGTAAAGTCTCATTTTTCAGGAGGGTCCTAAACAAAAATTAAAATCTCATTTTTCAAGAGGGTCCTGAACAGAAAATAAATTTTCATTTTTCTGGAGTGTCCTGAACAGAAAGTAAAATCTCATTTTTCAGGAGGGTCTTGAACAGAAAGTAAAATCTCATTTTTCAGGAGGGTCCTGAACATAAAGTAAAGTCCCATTTTTCAGGAAGGTCCTGAATTGAGAGTAAATTCCCATTTTTCAGGAGAGTCCTGAACAGAAAGTAAATTCCCATTTTTTAAGAGGATCTTGAGCATAAAGTAAAATCCCATTTTTCAGGAGCATCCTGAACAGAAATTAAAGTCCCATTTTTCAGGAGGGTCCTGAACAGAAAATAAATTTCTATTTTTCTGGAGGGTCCTGAACAGAAAATAAATTTTTATTTTTCAGGAGGGTCCTGAAAATAAAGTAAAGTCCTATTTTTCAGGAGGGTCCTGAACGTAAAGTAAATTCTCATTTTTCAAGAGGGTCCTGAACTGAAAGTAAAATCTCATTTTGCTGGAGGGTCCTGAACAGAAATTAAAATCCCATTTTTCAGGAGGGTCCTGAACATAAAGTAAATTCCTATTTTTTAGAAGGGTCCTGAACAGAAAGTAAATTCCCATGGATGTGCATTTCCAATGGTAGCTCAATTAAGTGAAGCGAATTTGCCCCTATTTCAAAAAGAAAATTTGTTAGTTAAAAACTTAGTGGGAGCTTGCAGCACTTGGATTTCCAAACATTTGCTCTAGTGTTCATTCCCTTTATTTTATTTCAGATTGCTGGCATTTTCCCCTGCTTTGTCGTGTCATTGACCCAAACTCAAATTATTAAGAGTGACTCCGAAATAAATACAACATCTCTGCTTTGTCATGCTTCATGAATAAACCCTTTAAACCTTGGTATTTTCATGAGTTGCCAGACTTGTCTATTGACAAAACTTTCTGCATGCCCTTTTTTTGGCTCACAATCATATCTCTTTCATGCGCTGACCTTTCTGTCTTGTTTTGTGCAATTGAAGAAGTTGGTATCCAGTTTTGAAATATTTTCTCACTTGTTTTGACATGGACTTGACTGAAAAACAAAAGAAAAGTGACAACAACTTTTGTTTTATTTGGATAACTGACTCAAGAAAATAAAATAAAGATAAAGAAAAGAAAGAAAAGACAATGAAAGTCCACATTTGTAACAAAGAAATGAAAAATTTATCTAAAATGACAATCAACTCTAATGATTATGTCATGCATTTAGATTAAGCTGCCTGATCATTTCATCCAAACCTTCTACCAATTGTTGTTGAGGTAATGACCCTGAAATTAAGTTACTTTCTTGGGCCAATTGCATTCAGAGACCTCATTCGGCTAGTGGTACCTTGAAAGGTTTTCGCCAACAAGTCTTTCTTATTTTATTTTCCTTAGCTCATCATTGCCTTATGATGTCTATAAGGGTTTTTCACTAATGAGACTCTTATTTTCAGTTGTCTCAACTCACCGTCTTCTTACAGTGCACATGAGGGTTTTCACTGATAAGACTCTCTCATTTTTATTTCTCTCAACTCACTATTCATCTCACGGTGCCCGTGAGGGTTTTCACCAATAAGACTCTCTCATTTTTACTTCTCTCCTGATTTCTTATGTT
>NW_025836615.1:0-1159 GCF_002878395.1 Capsicum annuum | reverse complement strand
TTCCTTATTTTAACTACAGTTGCTATTGGCATAAGTTTTCTAGACTTGTTGTACATCATTTCAACTCTCGATACCCGTGAGGATTCTTTGTTGGTCTTCTCCTATTTTCTATCTAGGTGATAATCCCGACCACACAGCTCCCTAGAAAAGTGTACAGATGCATTTTTTTCTTTCAGAGACACAACAGATGAAATTACATTACCGGATACACTTTCATATTTGCACTTAATTCAGATCTCGCATCTGTTAAGATAATTCTACCGGCCAGATTCATTAGAAGTTACTTTCTACCCTATGTCTCTTCTTCAATTAGCTCTCAGATGATATAGTCTTTCATCAACCATCCATTTTTCTTCGAAAGCATTCTCCTACCGCATATTCTAGCATAAAATCATCACCCCGAGCGAGCGACCCAGCCATATAAATTTTAGCCAGGGCAATAACTATATTGGTTTTTCGTTCTTGTTAGATGCAGTGCAGCCTTGAAGGCCCTCTAAGGGTCCAATACACCCTAAAGGTTAGTCCAATCGCTATTGAATCTCTTTACAATGACACAAAAACTAGATCCCTTCACAATGCTTGACAAATAAACATGAGCTACAACCGACATTAAATCTTAACAGGCTATCAGAATTCATGGTCCCTCAGCCTTATCAGTTCAAACCTACCAAACTTAACTATAAAATTACAGACATCTTATTTGAACGATCTATGACTAATCAGTAAAAACATCATTCACAAAATCAGTGCACTTTGTGTGTGTTTCCACGATAACATTATCAGTAATACATACCTCCCATATATGAAGTGGTTCCATCTACAAGTAGCTTATTCCTCCGATCCCATCTTTACTGCAGCCTCTTACGGTAGTTCATCAAAAGTTGATCAATTATCAGTTCCTTATATCTACAAAGAAGAGGAAAAAAATTGATGTCACAAAAAGAACATTGTCTATCTGTTGCATCACATGTGGAGTCTGTTGCAACAGATGTAGAGTCTATTGCAATAGATATGGAGTCTGATGAAATACATCAAACTAGCCTTTTTGGTGGTTTTATTTTTTCAAACAGTTTCTCCATCTGTTGCAACATCAACAACAGCATAAACATCAACACAAAAGAAACAACAACATTTGTTCTAACAATATCATCAACAATAA
>NW_025836614.1:0-2127 GCF_002878395.1 Capsicum annuum | reverse complement strand
TTATAACACACACTTTCTAAAAAAAAACACAATCTCTAATGGGGATTTATGATCCACATATCAAAATCATGATAAATATCGTTCAAGATTCATGCTTTATATCACCACACATGTAAATTCGTCTTTCAAAATCATAAACATCAAGACTTCATAATAATCATCATAAGATATGGGTTCATTCTTCAAATTCATAAAAATCATGCCTTTGTAAAGAAAATTACTTTTGGGTACAAGAACGAAAGAGAGTTCTTGTTGAAAAAACTCACATACCTTGAATGATGAACTTTAGATCGATACTCACTTTTGAGATGTTAATCGTGCCTTTGAATGATGGTTCTTGGAGTTCTTTAACTTGGAACTTGGAATCTTGAATAATTTGCAAAATTAATGGTGAACTTTGGAGGTTCTTGAAGTTGGATGTAGGAGCTTAGGGTTTTCTTTTTGAGGGAATTTGCTGAAATATAACATATATACTTCTAATAGGCTTTAATATAGGGTTTGGATGGATTTTGGGTGAGGGGGAATGACCAAAACGCCCCTAAAAATTAAATAATTCTCAAATCTGTCCTTTGATGGACTATTTTGATAGTTTAAAGTAGATCAACCATAACGGTTTACTTCGATATCCAAATTGGATGAAACCAATTTCATTAGAAATAGGACTCTCATATATTTCTATTGATATATAGTATCTCACCCAGATCATTTTGTATGAGGAGTTATGATCGTTTGAAATTGACCCAAAAATTTGGCTTTGATAGGCTAAAGTAAATCGACCATTACTTTTTGCTTCGATAGAACAATTGGATAAAACCAATTTCATTGGAAAGAGGACTCACAGATATTTCTGTTGATATATAGTAGATCACCCAGATCATTATGTACAAGGAGTTATGATCATTTATAGTTGGAGCAAAAATACGCCAGGCCTCAGTACTTTTTCCTGCACGTTTTACTGTTCATACTATTCACGGTTTGATCGAGATGTTCATAACTCATTGCTCGGGTGTCCATTTTGGATGATTTACATATCGTTGGAAATCTTATTCGATACTCTACACAATGATGGGTCATAATCTAAGACATTCAGCATGGAAAATTTATAATTCATTCTAGAAGATAGAACCCAACACGTTTACGCACAAAATTTCAACAAAAAATTTCCCGGGGTATTATAGAGTAGCACGAGCTGAAAAAGGTGAATATATTATATGTCTTCCAACTGACTAAATAAATAGAGACATATCTGTTTCAACAGATGACATATCTGCTAAAAATTATCAAATAGATATATACATCTGTTGCAACAGTTGACTAACCTGTTGCACCAGATACTTTATCTGGTGCAACATATGTCTCATCTGTTTTATCAAATCAAATAGCTCTTCATACAACTTTTATTTGTACCAACAGATGACCTATCTGCCGCAACAGATGATTCATATGTTGCAACGGATGGTTCATCTGTTGGAAATTATCACACAGGGTCTTCCTCATGTAGAAATTTGTCCTGATAATTGATTCATTGTTGTAATAGAAATATAATATGTTTGGGATAATTTAAAATGGGAGGAAGACCTATTTGATTTACTAGAAGAAATGAGTTATCCTTTTTTGTTTTGTTGTATATCCGTGATTAGGATTGACCAATTCTGGCTTTCCAGATGGATGTAGAAGAAGCTACTGCTGAACAGCATTGACAATATGCTCCTCTATTTTTGGAAATATGAAAAAAAAGAAAGCGCAGAAACCGTACACAATCGACAATAAAGATCCACGATGAGCAAAGCCGAATTTCATAGCACCGGATGAAGAACAACTTATCCATACTGAGTAGATCTTTATAGCTTGAGTCTGTCAAAGTAATCCTTAGCAGTATACTTAAATTGTTATTTTTATATTTGTTGAGATCTGTACCCATTACAATTATTTTACATTTCATTTATTCGTTGACTTATTTCAGCTAATTTATGAAGGCTTTGATTTATTTTATTTTGTCTATAAATTTTATTTACTCCTTAGATTTGAACTTATTAATTGAAAAGGAATACTAGATTCAAATATTGTAATAGCTAATATATCTGTTGCAACAGACGCTATATCTATTGGAAAATTCGAACAGATTTA
>NW_025836613.1:0-1365 GCF_002878395.1 Capsicum annuum | reverse complement strand
TGATCTTGATGGCTATACTATTATTCTTGCAGGTCCATATGGTGATTAATTGAGGTATTACTTGAATTTTTGAAAATTATTTTTCAAGATTGCAATTTTTTCCATTGACAAACTTTATGGTCGAAAAAATAATTTAGTAACCATGACATAAGTTGTTATAAGAAGAAATGAATCACCGTCGAGTACCACCATTCATTTCCAGTTTCATTTTAATAGAGTTCATCCGCAACCATTGAGAACCACCAGATCTCCATTCATAAGCCTCTCAAGCTTCGCCGAATCAAATCGACAAACACCCATTTGATATTGAATAAATGATTAAATGTTGCAAATGTGTTTTGGTTGAAGAGTTAAGATTCTTTTTTGAGTTTTTTAGTCCATTTTCCAGGTACCAGTCTATGCGTTGAGTCCCCTGGTCTTCAAGAATTACATATTATGATTAGAAGGTCCATTTCTTTCTCATCTACTGTTACCGTACTTGCTTTAAAAATTTTCTCTATAGTGTTCTTTTGCTGTTGATTTGAGTATGTGATTTTTGTAATCTTATATATAAAGCTTAAAATTGGTGGTTATGTTGGGTTTCAATATTAATTATCTATCTATGATAAGATCAATTCTGATTTTTTGTGATGAAAGAAACTGGAAAAGTCACATAGGTTTATCATGGGACGATATAGATTTATCAGCTGGAAGATGCCTTTAGTTGATTTGGTAAAATTATCCATTATCGGGTTTGTACTTTTTCATAATCCAGTTTTAATTGCAATTTATGCAAATTCCTTTAATTTTAAGTACCCAATATGTATGCATGTATCAATGTGTATTAAATGCAGCCTTCAAACTTCTGTCACTTTGTGCATATCAGTGTGAGTTACATTCTTTCACTTTCATCTGGACTAATGGAGATCAAGCAGAGGACTTATCTAAGACGCCCTAAGTCAGAGTAACAGCGGTGCGATGAAGTTTTTTGTTATATTTTGTCCTGGAATTTCTGTTTTATTCTCATTCTCGAAATTGGGAGATCGCATTTGTCTTTTTGTTTGTTTGATTTACTGTTGTTTTCAAATTTGCTCTTATATCTCATGATTGTCAGCTTAAGTGGAAATTCTATCTTAATTTTTTCACCGCATATAATTTGGCAGTAAATAGTTAAAGCCTTTGATGGCGCAGTTGGTTGTATATTTAAGTCAAAATGTAGGGACACAACAATTAGGAAAGGTCACTACACTAGGTATATGTGAAAGCAATACTACTGGAAACCCTGTTTTTGAGATAGCATACATGTGTTCTCTAACAAAAGATTAAAGATCGAGGAAATATGCCAATTTAAGAAACTTTCTATTGCATATGAATCAAGTATCGGAA
>NW_025836612.1:0-1300 GCF_002878395.1 Capsicum annuum | reverse complement strand
AATTCTATATACTTGAACTTGTCAAGTACTTTTTTGATATAATGAGACTATGACAATGCTAACCCTTGTGGAGTTAGATGGATTCTTATGCCTAAGATCACATCTGCAACTCTAAGGTCTTTCATATCAAACTTGCTCTCTAGCATTCGTTTTATTGCATTTATGTCAAAAATATCTCTACTGATGATTAACATATCATCCACATATAAACAAACAATGACTTGGTGATTTGGAGTGTCTTTAATAAAAATATATTTATCACATTCATTTATCTTGAATCTGTTTTCCAACATGGTTTAGTCAAACTTTGCATGCCATTGCTTAGGTGCTTGTTTTAGTCCATAAAGTGACTTAAGAAGTTTACATACCTTATTTTCTTTTCCTGAAACTACAAAACCCTCAGGTTGTTTCATGTATATTTCTTCCTCCAAGCCTCTATTTAGGAATGTGGTCTTCACATCCATTTGATGGATTTGAAGATCATATACCGCCGCCAAGGCAATTAACATTTGAATCAAGGTTATCCTTGTTACTGGCGAGTATGTATTAAAGTAATCAAGGCCTGTCTTCTGTTTGAAGCCATTTACTACAAGTCTTGTCCTATATTTGTCAATAGTACCATCCACCTTCATTTTCCTTTTGAAGATCCATTTAGAACCTAAAGGTTTATTTTTGGAAGGAAGGTGAACCAATTCCCATGTATCGTTTCTTAAGTTTGAATCTATCTCACTATTGACTGTCTCTTTCCAAAAGAATAAGTCTAACGATGACATCGCTTCTTTAAATGTTTGAGGGTCATTTTCTAAGAGAAATATTACAAAATCCGATCCAAATGAAGTTGACATTCTTTGATGTGTAGTACGTCTTGCATTTTCTTCATTATGTACATTCTCACTTGGTTCATCTCGAGGTCATTTAGATCCTCCACTAGACTATTCATGTCTAGTTTTATACAGGTAAATGTTTTCAAAGAATTCAGCATTGTCTGATTTAATTACCGTATTTTCATTAATATCCGGATGTTCAGATTTATGAACTAAAAATCAACATGCTGTACTACTTTTTGCATATCCTATGAACACGCAGTCCACCGTTTTAGGTCCTATCTTAACCCTTTTAGGTATAGGAACTTGAACCTTTGCTAGACACCCCCACACTTTGAAATATTTCAAGTTGGGTTTCCTTTCTTTCCATTTTTCATAAGGAATTGATTGTGTCTTACTATGGGGAACTCTGTTGAGTATACGATTGGCTGTAAGGATAGCCTCCCCCCCATAAGTTTTGTGGTAAACCAGAACTT
>NW_025836611.1:0-1725 GCF_002878395.1 Capsicum annuum | reverse complement strand
AACAGATTCGTTCCAAGAGGCGAAAACTCTTGATGGATCCTCAGTTATTTGGGACTTGAACTCAAGTAAAGCAAGCTTGTCAGTTTCATTGCCATGAAAAGCAGTAGCTGCAGCATATTTCAGAGAAAATGAGAATAGAAACACAAGCAGCACTGCATGGATTTCCAGAAAGGTGTGGGAATTAAGACGCACAATTATAAAACAAGCCGCCAATGACCTATCAACAAAAAAAATTATTTTGTTAGCATTCTTCTTCAAGATTGACTCCGACTTTGGTGCTCTATCCACCTAAGCTTTTCTTTAAAATACGTATGCATTAAAAAATTGCCCAGTTATTGAAATTGAATTAGACCTGCATTAAGAAATTGCCCAGTTATTGAAATTGAATACGTGCATTAAAAAAAATTGCCCAGTTATTGAAATTGAATTAGACGTTCTTGTGCACGCAAGGTAAGGGGTTGAATGCTTATTATTTTATCTTTTCTCTGTAAGTTCAGTGCATGATTCAGAATAAGATATGCTGAGTTTGCTGTAATTCTCATTCTGAATAAAATATCCTTGCTTATTACCTGTCATATATTTGTTGGAAGGACGGGGAATTATTCTCGGGTCATATATATTTGTTAATCCGTCTCAGGATCAATAGTTTTGGTGTCAATCTTCCATTTATTGGCATTCAACACTTGAAATGTGAACGCCCTGAATCTTCTCTCTATTATCATTTAGACAACGATAACCCATTAAACTTTGTCCACACACAAGTATCCCCTAATCTATAATCGAAATTTTGCTGACGTGACAGTTACGGAAGCCTCGAGCAACTCCATTCGACTGCAGTGTTTTCCCTAACAGCAGAAATTTGGTGATTTGTTTGCATGTATATTACAGACTATGGCTTAGGAAGGATACATGTAATAAAACTTATCATCAAACAGAGGGTTCTAATTCATTTTTAACCACCTTTACATGTTAATTATTAAGTGGAAGTCTCATATTTCCATTTGAAAAAGAAGTTCAATCAAAATAATCTCAAGCAAATTCCCCTGGCGATGCTAAAATCTTTCATTTGCAAAAAAAGAAAGGATTTTATTATTCAAAATGCAAATAGGAAATCCCTGAAAAGAAAATACAAAGAGTAGTTTTTTTAACTATGCCCTAATATAATAATCATGATTGAAGATAGTGAAGGGCCGAAGCCACATCTATTCCAGTACTTGTCTTAGTCTTGATCTTCTTCTTCTTCGTCCTGCCCTTCTTCTTCCTCTTCTCCTTGTTCTGCTTCTTCTTCATGTTCCGATGATGATGATGATGACGATGATGATGATGAAGAACTTTCTTCTTGGATGCAAATACCTGGACGAAGTTATATACAAAATTTAAGAAAAATTAGAAGTGATCCAGACGTGTTTGAAGTATAATATCAGACCTAGAAATTGGAAAACGCCTTCATGACATGAGTATATCATGTTGTGAAAATTCGCATTCATGAAGTCAGTTTATGAGTTCTCCAATGTTTTTAACATAAGAGATATGAAATTTGAAAGTAGGTACCATCGATAATAAATCTTCTGATTTCATCCAACTTTGCAGTAATATACTCCAGATCATCAGTCTCTACACCATCGGAGGGCGTCTTATGGACAGAAGCCAACGTTGGTTGGAAGCAATGTATGGGACTATTAACAATTGTGCGTCCCAACTCTGCAGTTTTTTTGTACCCGCTGG
>NW_025836610.1:0-1173 GCF_002878395.1 Capsicum annuum | reverse complement strand
CAATGGGAATTTACTTTCTATTCAGGACCCTCCTGAAAAATGGTCCTATACTTTCAGTTCAGGACCATCCTGGAAAATGAAATTTTACTTTCTGTTCAGGACCCTCCTAGAAAATGAAACTTTACTTTTGTTTAGGATCCTTCTGAAAATGAGAATTTACTTTTTGTTCAGGACCGTCCTGAAAAATGGAATTTTACTTTATGTTCAGGAACCTCCTGAAAAAACCCTTTTGAAAAAATGAGACTTTACTTTATGTTCAGGACTCTCCTGAAGAATGGAATTTTAGTTTATGTTCAGGACCCTCCTTAATAATGGCACTTTACTTTCTTTTAAGGACCCTCCTTAAAAATGGGACTTTACTTTATGTTCAGGACCCTCCTAAAAATGAGATTTTACTTTTGTTTCAGGACCTTCCTGGAAATTGGGACTTTACTTTATGTTCAGGACCTTCCTAAAACATGGGAATTTTGTTTCTGTTCAAGAACCTCCAGAAATATGGGATTTTACTTTCTGTACAGGACCCTTCTGTAAAATGGGACTTTACTTTCTGTTCAAGACCCACCTGAACAATGGAATTTTACTTTCTGTCCAGGACACTTCTATAAAATGGGACTTTACTATCTATTCAGGACTCACCTGAACAATGGAATTTTACTTTTCGTTCAGAACCCTCCTGGAAAATGGGTTATTACTTTATGTTCAGCACTTTCTAAAAATGGGATTTTACTTTCTATTCAGGACCCTCCTGAAAATGGAATTTTACTTTATATTCAGGACATTCCTAAAAAATAGGAATTTACTTTCTGTTCAGGACGCTCCTGAAAATGGTACTTTACTTTCTGTTCAGGACCTTCCTGGAAAATGAAATTTTACTTTCTATTCAGAACCCTCCTGAAAAATGAAACTTTACTTTTGTTTAGGATCCTTCTAAAAAATGAGAATTTACTTTTGGTTCAGGACCCTCCTGAAAAATAGAATTTTACTTTATGTTCAGGACCCTCCTGAAAAATAGTATTTTACTTTCTGTTCAGGACCCTTCATAAAAAATGGGACTTTACTTTATGTTCAGGACTCTCCTGAAGAATGGAATTTTACTTTCTATTCAAGAACCACCTGAACAATGGGAATTTACTTTCTATTCAGGACCCTCCTGAAAAATGGTCCTATACTTTC
>NW_025836609.1:0-1759 GCF_002878395.1 Capsicum annuum | reverse complement strand
TAAATTATATAATATCCTTTTACACAACTAATAGATGTAAGTTATCATATTTTGAAAATAAAATATTACTTATATACATCGACAGTCAAACAATATACGATTGCTCAGAAACACAAGAAAAGAAAAAAGACACCACAATTTTCTGTTAATTTTTTTTTTCCTTTCAATTAATGGATGAACAAATAAACACAAATTAACATGCGGTGAATGATTTATATTGGCCATTTAAAGAGAGTGATATTTCATTTGGTAGCTTAAGATGTTTAAAGGTCACAATCATATAACATATTCGATATTTTTTCTCTATGGTTTGTAATTAATACTCTCTCCGTCTAAAAAAGAATGATCTACTTTCCTTTTTAATCCGTTTAAAAAAGAATGACCCTTTCCCTTTTGGGCAATACTTTACTTTGAACTTTTCACATGGAATGTTTAAAACCACAAGATTAAAGGGCATTTTAGTACATTTGACATAACTTTAATTTAGGACTACAAGATTCAAAAGTCTTCTTTATTATCTTAAACTCTGTATCAAGTCAAACTAGGTCATTCTTTTTGACACGGAGGGAGTAAAAGACTTGACAGATTAGCAAGTATATTATGATGTTAATATCAAATTATGGCATTAATTGATTCGATGATTTGTATGTGATGGTGATTCTTATGTAATTAAGTATTAAAATAAGTTAATAGAATATTATAAAGTACATGTATTTATTTAATTAGAAGAAATGAAATGACCGGCTGTGCTTTACTGATTAGTCTCCATGAGAGACACCAATCAACTACCAACAATGGTAATCCTATTATCCTATTCTTGTAGTGGTGGTGGTGGGGTGGGGGTGGGGGGATACATTTATATACGCGAACGATGAATAAATAACTATGTGATATCAATAGCATGTTGAATCTTTAAATGATACGGTTCACTCAATTCAACATGATACTAAGTGTAACAAAGTCTTGAGTCAGGCCTAATTCTTTAATAATCACTTCAGTTCTTTCGTATTTCTGACGTCGACTCATCTTGCTTGAAAAGTCTTAAGAATGTAGCAAAAACGAAGATTTCGTCTACAGTCCATTGTGGAAAGAGCACATCATCTTGTGTCACGAAAACCACCTAGTACAACTTTGCTCAATTCGGAATGGAAGTTGATACAAAATCATGTTATAGTACATTGAAAGAAAGAGAGATTCAGCAATAAAAACATTAGCAGGAATGGTGAAAAATATTGACTACTAATTGAACAACAACATTTAACAAAGGGCAGCCCGATGCATTAAAGCTACCGCTATGCACGGTGTCCGGGGAAGGGCTCCACCACAAGGGTGTATCATACGCAGCCTTACCTTGTATTTCTGCCAGAGGCTGTTTCCAAGACTTGAACCCGTGACCTCCTGGTCACATGACAGCAACTTTACAAGTTGAACAACAACTTTTAACATTTTACACAAAGTATGTTGATCTTTAATAGCACAACATTTATCAAGAACTTGGCTCAAAGACATTATCTATACGAAACTAGGCATAATTATATGCAGCATATCTAGCAGAAATGTTAACCTACTCACTAAGTTTATCGTCTCAAATACGAGACCAATCATCTTTGCTATACTGAGAATATAAGAAGATTCACACCAACAGCAACAACTAAACGATGATACGTCTAGGAAGCAACACCAACGATTAAACGACCCATTCTTGTACTATGGCTCAAGTCCACACTTCTAACATCCTTTCTCGTTGCATAGTTTCCTG
>NW_025836608.1:0-1311 GCF_002878395.1 Capsicum annuum | reverse complement strand
GAACTTGCTACAGTGTAAAAACTTAACTAATCATTTTGGACTTGATTACATTTTGCTTTTGGGTTTAAATTACTAGCTTGTTGCATAGTTTGAATTATGAGATTATTAATGAATGATTTTGTTTTTTGATGTGTATATATTGTGTTATAATTTATAAAGCGTTGCAACAGAATAACAAAAGAGTCGCATTAGATGCTATGGCAACAGTTTAATGTCATTGGAATAGAGTATATTGCAACGGTTAGTAACCGTTGCAATAGATGAAAATAGGCATTCCAATAAGTAATAAAATAGTTGTACTAGGTAGTCAAAAAGCTTTGCATCAGAACAACAACAGCGTCATAATAGCTGCTATTGCAATGGTTAGTAACTGTTGGAATATCATCTATTGCGACGGTTATAAACCATCGCAATAGATGAAAATAGTCGTTCAAAAAATAACCATCACAATAGCTCTATCTATGGCGATGGTTTCAGAAATCGTCCTCATAGCTCTACCTATGGCGACGGTTTAGACAACCATTGCAGAAACCATTGCAATAGACCGATCGCAACGCTCATCTATGGGATGCTTGCAGAACCGTTGCGATAGGTCTATGGCAACGGTTTTTTTGTCTATTACAACGGTATTACAACTGTCACCATAGATCTAATTTCTGGTTGTGGATCATATTTTGAGATTTTATCCTTAATTTTGAGATTCTATCATAATTTATGTTTGAAATGTTGTGACCTTTCTGGAAAGAATGTAGTAACGTTAAAAATTTCGATTAAAAAAGATTCTAAGTTCCAAAAGAACACAGATAATTGAGGTATAACTTCTACCAATTTAATTAACATATGATTTATTATTTTCGAAAGTTAGATGATCTATCTACATTTATTGTTTAGGCGGAAATACTCGCAATAATTTTTTTGATCGATCATATGTGGGCCAATTTATTAGTCACAAAGAAATTGAGGTTAAAGCTTTTACTATGCATCATGATATCGCCGGGAATGTACCATTAAATATTTACATCTAATTATGTACGTTCTTTTATTAAAGATATATACAACATTTGTTTTGAGTAATTGAAGAAAGTATTAAGTTTATCCATGTACGATCATTAGCTATAGCAAGGTAGAGGAGTGATGTAGGACAAAATTGAAAGATAATAATGTATTCTTACAAAGTGTTTTTTTACTTGTGTTTTCTTAATTTGATGACTTCTTTGCTCCCTTTTTGTAATATTTTATACCCTGAATTGGATCGTCGAGAACTAATAATATTTATATTTTAATTTAATATGATGTATATGTACAATAAAG
>NW_025836607.1:0-1053 GCF_002878395.1 Capsicum annuum | reverse complement strand
GGTGCTTGCCTAAGGTCGACCCAAGTGGTCGAGCCTACGTCATAATTTGTGGCAGCGGGGGCCTGCGTTTGTGTGGCCCCTACCTAACACCCACATTCTTATGAATTTTTCAAATAGAAACTATTAACTATGAGAGATTTAAGGGAACGTGGTCTTGTTATTCTCACAATGGTCATATGTATCCACATTTATTACATAATTCAACATACTGTTCATCTAATAATGTTTGAATTTTTACTGTTAGATTGAACATGTGCAATGATTTTACTTGATAGACTGAGGTAGCGGTCATTGTTAGATTGAACATATGTAATGATTTTACTTGATAGACTGAGGTGGCGGTCGTTATAACAGTTAGTGTACACTCAGAACCATACGCCTTTTGCAGCGGGTCCAATCAAAACATTGCTTCCAACTTTGACCATGTATATACAACAATAACATACTTCCACTGATCTCACAAGGTGAGCGAAGGGTAGTGTGTATGTAGCCTTACCCCTATTTTGAGGAGGTAGAGAGGCTGTTTTCAGTAGACCGTCAGCTAAAGTGAAGTATGTCGAAGCAAAGCTCTTAGTGCTCATCATCAATACATGTTGATGTGTTAACTATCACATTGACGGGGGATTAAAAATTAATGTGATACTAATTGAGGCATTTAACGTGCTACTATCTCCATTTACACATTTTGCAAACTGGTTCCGTTAAGCAATTAATGCATGACCATCCATATAAAAATTCACTGCAGAGATATCATTGTATCCTCTGTAGTTTGGCTGTTAGACTTCGCCCCTAGTTTTGATTGTTGGAATGTCGGGAAAGGAAGATGCCTCAGCTGGTGGAGCTGATGGCTCTCAGGAGCCATGCCAACTTGCAAATAGTGGGAGAATGTACTGGCGGTCAGCATCTTGGTTGTCTTCGAGGACTTCATTGCCTCCGCTTAATCCAGATATCGAAAAAGATGGGTTGGATCCAAATGAAGGTAACAGATCTCATGGTCGGAGGCGGCCTTTAGCCCCTAGGTCGACACAGAGTTTTAAGGCTAGGGCGCGTCTT
>NW_025836606.1:0-1051 GCF_002878395.1 Capsicum annuum | reverse complement strand
TGAGAGGTATGGAGAGATAATAGACTTGGTGATTATGAAAAATAGGCATACAGGTAGACCCAGAGGTTCTAGGTTCATCATTTATGCAGATCCAACCGTTGCAGACACTGTTATAGCCAAAAGCCATATTATCAATGATAAACTTGTAGACATTGTTATGGCCCAAAACCATATTATCAATGACAAACAAGTGAGTAGTGTAGCTTCTGCTTTTATGTACCTCCTCCTTACATGGTCAATTGATGTTGAATTGGAGTTGTGAGTTATTATAAAACTATGCTCAACTTTGTTGACTACCTATAATGTATATACACACTTAGTTAGTCATGCTTTAGGTAGAGGGTCTATGGGAAACAACCTCTCTATCTCTAAGTAGGGGTAACGTATGTATATGGGATTACACTGGGAATATTGTTGTTCTAAGCCGAGTGAATGTTGTAAGCAGCCTCTCTATTTCTATCTCTTTCTCATCTGATACTGAATGACATGTTGAAGGTTTGGCAGGACTATCATATACTCGTATGTAGCTTTCTTGTGGTAGATTTTCAGCATCTTGATTTGTGTGAATCATTTCTAGGTGAAAGGTTATATGAATGAAATGTCCATCTACCTGGAAGCTGAAGATGAAAGAATTTCAAATTTTGCCAACCTTTTCTTTCATGAGTTGTCCAAGAAAGGTAGCATATCTACCAAACTTTCTTTCATCAGTTGGTAATAAAGAAGTCAATCTATCTTATCTCTTTCTAGTCTTTCTACAGTTGAGCTTCTTTCGTCTGCTGTTGAATGTTTTTGACTGTACACACACATCAAATAATACTATTTTTTTCTCTTTGAACTTAATGTTTACAGGGAGCAATCCAATTTATAACCTACTTAAGATATTCTTGGAAAGTTATCTAGCCAGAACTCGAAGGAAGAATCATTCTGCAACATTATGCAATTTTTAATTGCTTCAATTAAGAAGGTTCCATGAATTTGACTTGCTTCTTTGGGATCTTCTGTAGAGAATTGATTGGAATGTTTGTATTTTTAGGACAAGCAAATGGAAGCT
>NW_025836605.1:0-3414 GCF_002878395.1 Capsicum annuum | reverse complement strand
TAAGACATACCTTTTAGCCGAGTCTTTCCTATTGATTCCTATAAGACGTACCTTTTAGTCGAGTCATTTCCTTAATTCCTATAAGACTTACCTTTTAGTCGAGTCATTCCAATTAACTCATAGAAAATGTATTTCTTTATTTGGGATAATTTTCTTTTTAGTTTTGATGTGATTTCAGGAGCCTGCCTGAAGCATAGGGCGAATAAATGAAAAACCAAGCAACAAGTTGAAGAAATTGCAAGTCAGGAACCCGCCTGGAGAATAGGGTGAAAAAATTGAAAAGATAGCAACAAGTTGATGAAATAGCAAGTCAGGAACCCGCCTGGAGAATAGGGTGAAGAAATTGAAGAGCATAGAAACAAATTGATGACATAGCAAGTCAGGAACCTGCCTGGAGAATAGGGTGAAGAAATTGAAAAATATAGAAACAAGTTGATGAAATAGCAAGTCAGGAACCCGCCTGGAGAATAGAGTGAAGAAATTGAAAGCATAGCAATAAGTTGATGAAATAGCAAGTCAGGAACCTGCCTGGAGAATCGGGTGAAGAAATTGAAAGGCAAGCAACAAATTGAAGAAATTGTAAGTCAGGAGCCCGCCTGAAGAATAGGGTGATGAAACTTAAGTTAGGAGTACAAGAGAAACTGTATAGATAGGATTTTTGTAATTTCATTTATGTTTTTAACTTGTAATTTTCATTTTGATGTAATGACAGAGTCGCGGATCGGAACCTCGATGGAACCTCACTCAACTCTCCAACTCGGTTGCTTTTCTTTCTTCTGTTTATTTCTTTGAATAATGGTCAGGACAAAATTTTGACTTGTTGTCTACTTCTTTGTCTGAAAACACTTTGTGTTTAAATTCAAAGAGGGCATGCTGTAGACACCTAATTTTGTCCTCCCAAAATTGAATTTTTATCCATTTTTAGCTCACCTTACTATATACCCTCACCCATGTGATTATACTCCACAAAAATACGAAAATGACAAAAATTCAATAAATTCCTAATCTTATCCTAACAAACTTTATCCTAATCCTAACAACCTACCCCTACCACTACCTCACTACCCCACCTACCCACCTAACCCCTAACCCCGTATGACCTCACCCCATTCACGTTTCTTTTTCTTTGGCATTTGTTTTGGGATATAGCAGGATCCATTTTTTCCATTCCAGAGAATTCCATTTTTTTCTTCCTTCCCTTTTCTTCTTCACGATTCACCACAACTCCATTTTCCTCCATTTTTTCTTCATTTAAGCATACATATTTGCACATTAATCTGGACCCACATGAAAGCAAGAGAAAGAGAGAGAGAGCAGAGAACCGCGAGGGAGAGAGAGGCTGAAAGAGCGACGAAGACAGTGAGGTAGGTGTTCTTTGGCAAAACTCCTACCGAAAAAAGCATAGCAGTCACTTTCTCATTCACTGTCACTGGAAAAAACCCCAAACCACCGGTATGAACCCCGAATCCACCCATACTGCCGAGATTTACTGTTGAATCGCATTCTTCGATCGTTTGTTCTAATGAGTTTGGCTGAAAAAATGTTTAGCCGGCGACTGTTGTATTGTTTTAGCCAAAAACACCATTAAACGGCGTATCAGTGTTATATCAGTCCTATTGGTTTAATTTTGGTGAAATTCGGGTTGGTTCCAGCAAGGTTTAGTCTCGATTTGCTTGATATTTCTTCTTTTTGAGGGTTTTAAATCGGTACGAGTTGGCTATTTTTTGGTACCAAGTTGGTTTGATTCATTATCGAGGTTCGAATTAGGTTCTCAGGCTGCGCATTTATCTCTGATATATTGAAATCGAAAGTTGAGGTCCAATTCTAATCTTCTCTTCTTTTACTTCATTATTTATTGTGTTTGGTGCATCGGATTGGACATTTGTGTGATTTAGTGATCTTTGTTGTTGGTGAACGAATGCTCGTGTTATTTCTTTAGTTATGAATCATGTGATGAAGTGAATCCTCTTGAGAATTAAAATTTTTGATCTGGGGCGGAATTGAGAATTTGATAAAATGGTGAGTTTGGATTGATTAAAGACTTTTGGTTTAATTTGGTTTAAATATAAATATGATTGAAATGCGGTAGTATCATGATAAGACCGGCAAAATCGTAGGTAAATAGTAGGCTTGGGTAGGCGAATTTGGAACTTATGGATTGTTTGAATGTTTCAAATGTTTGTGGAATGGCTTGTTTTTCTCGCATATGGAAAATGTATTCATTTAGACGTGAATGCCCCGAGACACATTGTATTTATTCACCGGGGAATGTCTCGAAGTATTTTGTACCAGGAGGACGTTCGAGACAAAGGCCCGTGGCATCGGGTGAGGCATTGGAGCTTAGTCTAGGATTAGTTTAGAATAGGATTTACATATCTTAGCATTTTTCTATTTCAGGAATGTATAATTGGACTGGACACTACATTTTGGATTTGTTTTGTTTTGTGCATTTGATTGATTGTTTTATGTGTTTTTGTGTGGTTTATACACTTATAATGTCAAAGTTAGCCAATACACTCTACCAAGCGACCGTGGTCAAACCACGGGATCGAGGGGTGCCTAACACCTTCCCCTCGGTCAACAGAATTCCTTTGCCAAAATCTTTGTTCGCAAACCAGTTTTAAGAGTCAAAATATTTTGAAAGGGATTTCCAAAGGTGACTTGGCACACTCGATCTATGCCAAGTGGCGACTCTGAGTTTAAATGTAAATAATCCTTTTTCAAAATAAATTTTCAATCTTTTGTCTCTTTAATAATAAAACCCTTTCGAAACTTAAAATATAAATCTTTTGGAGTACGAAAAAGAGGTGTGACAGTCGTTTATGACAAGCCGTGAGAGTGGATTGAGTTGAGATATAGAGTGCCATTTTTGAACTTCCTTTTGGATTTTATTGAGATTTTCATATGAGATACATTATGTACATATTATTTGTGTATTTTGTTGTTCCTTGTATTTTTTAACACTTGTTTCAGGGTATTAAAGTAGCGGGTCGAGGATCTTACTGAGTTATATTTATATAGCTCACTCCTTTCTTGCATACGTCTAGATATAGTTACAGAGAGAGAGGCTCGTGGCTGACTGTCTTTACGTGTGGATTCTGTCGCTAGGTGAGCTTTCGCATGTTCGTAAAGGATGTCATTCATCTTTAGTTATTTTTAGCTTATGTTTCCTTTTGGTGGGTTTGTATACCTAAAAGTTGAACTCATATGACTCTGTTTAGATGCTCTATGAACTTCGATTAGGACTTGGGTTAGAGATTTTTTATCTAAATTATTGTCGTTTTCATAAATCGCTATGCGGTATCTTGTTGGATAATTACCCTGCGTTAATGATTATTTCTTGCATGTGGAGTTGTATATGTTTTCATCTCAGTGTTTCTAGATATTGTGAATGTATAGAAAATTGGTTCTTCC
>NW_025836604.1:0-2352 GCF_002878395.1 Capsicum annuum | reverse complement strand
TTTTGTCTCAACTAAGAATGCGGCGCACGCATCTTTCTGAAATATTTTCAAGTAATTCAAGGATGCAATAATGCACTTTGATAAATATTTTTAAAATTAATTTTTCACCGATTTAATATACGAGATATAGAGATATTATAGGTATATTAAAAATGAGCAAATTTAGGCCTTAACACGATTTTTCTAAATAGTTTAAGTTAAGTATAAGTCAATAAAGCGACCGTGCTAGAACCACGGGACTCGAGGGGTGCCTCACACCTTCCCCTCGGTCAACAGAATTTCTTACCCGGTCTTCTGTTTTCGCAGACCAAAATAAAAGAGTCATTTTCTTTTGACTAGGGATTCAAAAAGGTGACTTGGAACACCATAACTCGATTCCAAGTGGCGACTCTGAAAATAATAAAAATAATCTCTATTCAATACCGTCACTTTAATTGGAAAAATCCTTTGACCTCTACCTGAGAGCGAAAAAGGGGTGTGACATCTCTGGCGACTCTGCTGGGGATTAATAAGAATTCGAGCTTTTTTTATATGACTTATACTTGCGTTAATTATTGTTGATATTGTGTTTGTTGGCCTTATGTGCTACTTGTCGCTTATTTACCGCTTTAATATTGATTGAATTGTATTATATACTGTCTTCTCTTGCGTACCCTCTCTGAATCTCTGAAATAGGATAGAGGGAATGCAGCATATACATCCCACCTTCTTTTTGAGATAACCGGAGTGTCGAGGCACCTGGTGAAGGATATAGTCACACATGTTAGGCGGGGTTCGGATCGACAACGAAGGCGGTGTTGCCCTGCTACCGACCAAGTTGTCCCTTTCCGGCTCGAGTGTCCGCTCGAGTAAGCCAGTCTAGACACCTATCCTTATTAGGTTTAAACTTAGAAAAACTGAAAACACAGAATCTGGTTATCCCTATTAGGTACCGCTTTATTTGCATCATATGCATTTGACTTAGCAGGACTCGGCACAGAGGTCGGGTATGTCTAGGACAAGTGACCTACTTTATAAAAACCAACAAGTGCATCGTACGTGCTCTTTGACATTTATTTAGATGGCTTATTTTATTGTTGACCGGCTTTTAGGCAACTTTAAAACGCAAAAGATTATATTATCTTCAAAATTATTGAATTATTTTTCAAAGAAAAATTTTAAATATAGAATAATATACTTTTAAGGTTTTTATGAACTACGAGGGTCTGATTCTCACATCTTAGTGAGATACATAGGAAGTCCTTCCCAGGATACGACCCTATCTTTTAAAAAAATTATTCATAGATTTATTAGAAAATATTTTGAAAATATGATTATTTTTCTAATTATTTTTCTAATTTTCAAGTCCAATTTTTATATATATCTTAATAGCCCTGAATCTTTAGGGATCATGAGGCTAAGGTTCTACACAAAAAAAATAAAAATAAAAAATAATAATAAATAAAAATATATTTCAATAGCCCGGAATCTTTAGGGATCATGAGGCTAAGTTTTTACAAAATAAATAAAAATATATAAATCTTAATAGCCCTGAACCTTTAGGGGTTTTGAGGCTGAATTTTGTATGACATATATATCACGAATTACGCACACCTGATTCTCATTTTAATGAGATACGTAGGCAGTCTTTCATGGATTCGGTGGTCTTAAAAAATTGAACCTTGACACATTAGAGTTCTCCAAAATTAAAATAATATTAGGTGGTTGGTTTGTGGCTAAATTGACATCTCACCCATATAAGACTAGGTACAAAGAATAGGCAAAATGACCCACAAAAATGGTATAGGGCCTGAGATGGGTTGGTGTAGGCTGTTAAAAGTGAGGAATAAGAAAAAATGGCTTGGAAAGTGAGAAATTTGGAGCAAAATATAAGAAACATGCAACTATTGAGAGAGAAAAAGAGAGTTTCTTACAAGGATATGTATATGTTTCACAATGTTCACTTGCCTCTAGAGTCCAAAACACCAAAACTGGACATGTACGAAGGTCATGGTGATCTTTTGACTCATCTGAAAAATTATTGTAATCTAGTAGCGGGGAAAAGAAACTATTAATGAGAGTTTGACGGTGATAAATTCAGAATGGTTGGGGCAAAAAAAAAATGAATGATGTAGCAATGATTGTGGAGACTCCACTAAGGCCGACGTGCAAATCAGTGACTAAAATATTATGTTCGGTAATTTGAAAGTCACTCCGCCCTCATGAGGAAGGAGTTTTGGTAGTCTGTTTTGTTTTTCTTTCAACTACCCGAATTATTTTAGGGTTGGAGTTCGGGATCTATCTTGTCTTGTTTTATTATTATTTTCATTCAAATTCTTCTATCTTTCTGTCAACAAATGTATGTCCTTTTAT
>NW_025836603.1:0-1523 GCF_002878395.1 Capsicum annuum | reverse complement strand
CAAGATCAATCTTGGGCTTGCTTTTTAGAAAATTCAAAAAAAAAATTGTTGTTGAAAAACTGAAAATTTCGAGAAAAAAAGAGCAATCTGTCCATTTAGTGTTCTTGGCCGAAAATTGTGTTTTTGTTGTGTATTGGCAAATATTTTTACTTGTCTTTGTTGTCTCTAAGTGTTAGTTTTGTTCCTCACTAACACGTTGAGTCTATATCTTAGATTTGAGCTTGAAATGTTGATGTTGTTAATGTGAACAAAGTGTGGCCGATTGTTGTTGGTATTGTTGTTGTGGTTCAAGACTTGAACGTGTGATGTGTTGTTGGTTCAAGTTTTGAACGTGTATTTTTGAGATTGTGTTGTGGAATTTAAGCTTAGGAAGTTGTTGTTGTTGTTTGGGAGATCCAACTTGAACCTTAGAACTTCAAGATTCAAAGTTTGTGTTCTTGGTGTTCTTTATCATCTCCATATATTATTGACGAAAAAAGTGGTTGTTGATCTTAGAAGTTGAAGAAAAAGAGTGTGTATTGTGTTAGTCTTGCAAGACATAGATCCAAGTTTCAAGGTGTAGTACTTGTGACTCAAAGACTTTTCCTACACACTAAAGACTTTACATCACTTCTCAACCACTTTTTTATGAAACAAGGGTCCATGTTTTAAGGAAAAGTACTACAAAAGTCAAGTCTTGAAATGTGAAACTTGAAAAAAAGGCTCCAAGACTTATTCTTCCCTCCTTAAAACAAATTCCATCAATCCAAATTAAAATTGGTCAGGACTTGGACTTTGGAAAATAAAAATTGTAGAAACCGCAACCAATACGTGGCTGCCACATCATTAATTTACTATTCACGCATCAAATTTTGGCTCATATTTTAGATTTTCTTAGTTTCTTTTTATTTTTCCATAGTTTCGTTTGTTGGTTCCAATACTAATTGGCAAACTAGTACTCATCTACTAGATTGTTAGTTAGTCTTTGTGTTCGTTCATTTGTGTTTAGCGTTTGTTGTGTGCTTTTTTTTCTCTTTTGTGAATTCATTGTGTCTTGTTGGTTCAAGTCCGTAAATAATTTTTCTTTTGAGTCAACTTAAACAAAAATCTATTCCGAGCAAAGATGGACTCATCCCTCAATCACTCATGAAGTACAAGCCGACTTTCAACACTTGTGAAATCAAGTGTGAGGTAAAACCGAGAGTGAGGGTGTGGTGAGGCATTTTTAACTAACAAGTTTGTTTTGTTGTTTGTTGTTGTCCTTTGCTTTAGGTACCATGGCTGCCACTAATTTTGATGCCACATTTGACCGCATTAATGATGATATTGAAGAAATGAAATGGCACGTGAAAAGGCTACGCCAATTGTTACCTAAACTTATCCCACAAAATCCAAATTTCCTTGTCCAAACACCTTTTTCCAAGAGCTTCCCGAAGGAAGAGGTGGGCTTCCCCGACCCACACCAAGGTAAAGAGGAGATTGAAACATCTTTGGTACTTGATAGTGAACTTATAGAGAGTGAAGCACTTGCTAGTTCCAAATCT
>NW_025836602.1:0-2082 GCF_002878395.1 Capsicum annuum | reverse complement strand
GACCAAACTAGCATCTAAGTATTGCTTTTCCTTCACTTCCGAAATCAAGGAGGATTCGGAACTACTCTGAACCACTATACTACCTTCAGCAGAGTCAAACAACCTAACCGCCAATCTAGCCAAACGATGTACATCATGAGCCAAATCTTTCTTGCCTTCTACCACATGCAAAATACTACCCATAGACACTCTACTTAGGACATCCGCCACAATATTGGCCTTTCCTGGATGGTACAACACGCTCATATCATAGCCCTTTAACAATTCTAACCGTCGTCTCTGCCTAAGATTCAATTCTCTCTAGGTAAACACATACTGCAGACTCTTATGATCAGTGAAAACATCAACATGGACACCATATAAATAGTGTCTTCAGATTTTCAAAGCAAACACAACAACAGTCAACTCAAGGTCATGGGTGGGGTAATTTTTCTCTTAGGGTTTCAACTATCTAGAAGCATAAGATATCACCTTACACTTCTGCATCAATACGCAACCCAACCCAACTTTAGAAGCATCACAATACACCCCAAAACCATCAACACCATCAGGCAAAGTCAAAACAGGGGCTGAAGTGAGTCGAGTCTTTAACTCCTGAAAACTCTTCTCACAAGATTTGGACCACAAGAACTTCACTTTCTTTTGGGTCAACCCAGTCATAGGAGACGCTATAGAGGAGAAACCCTCAACAAACAGCGGTAATAGCTAACTAAACCCAAGAAACTTTGGATATCAGTTGGAGAAATAGGTCTAGGCCAATTTCTAATAGCTTTGGTCTTTTGGGGATCAACTCTAATATCCTCGAAAGAAATGATATGACCCAGAAAAGAAACTGACCTTAGCCAAAACTCATACTTACTAAACTTGGCAAAAAACTTGTGATCTCTAAGGGTTTACAAGACAGTTCAGAGATGATTAGAATGTTCATCCTCACTACGGGAGTATACCAGTATATCATCGATGAACACTATGACAAACATATCCAAATATGGTCTGAACACTTGATTCATGAGGTCCATAAAAGCTTCTGGGGCATTAGTTAACCCGAAAGACATAACAAAAAACTCAAAATAGCCATAACGAGTTTGAAAAGTGGTTTTCGGGATGTCACAAACTCAAAATAGCCATAACGAGTTTGAAAAGTGGTTTTCGGGATGTCACACTCCCTAACTTTGAGTTGATGATAGCCGAAATGAAGGTTTATCTTTGAGAAATAACTTGCACCTTGCAATTCGTCAAACAAATCATCTAATCTAGGAAGGGGGTACTTATTTTTTATGGTGACTTTATTCAGTTGGCGGTAATCAATGTACATACGCAAAGAGCCATCTTTCTTTCTTACAAACAACACAGGACCACCCTAAGAAGAAACACTGGGCCTTATGAAACCCTTATCTAGTAGATCTTTGAGTTTCTCTTTCAACTCCTTAAGTTCTGCAGGGGCCATACGATAAGGAGGAATAAAAATGGGCTGAGTATCAGGAAGAAGATCAATCCCGAACTCTATCTCTCTATTAGGAGGCATCCCTTGGAGATCATCCGGAAAGACATCAGAAAACTCGTTGACAAAGTTAATAGACTGGAGAGTTGGAGTCTCAGACTTAGTGTCTTTGACTCTAACAAAATGGTAAATACACTCCTTGGAAATAAGCTTTCTAGATTTGAGGTAAGAGATAAAATAACTCTTAGGTGACACAAAATTCCCAGACCACTCAAATACGGATACACCCGAAAACTAAAACTTGACCACGTAGGTCCGACAATCAATAGAGGCACAAGAAGAATACAGCCATTCCATACCCAGAATCAAATCAAAATCTACCATGTCTAACTCAATCAGATCAGCCAATAAGACTCTATGAAAAATGGTAACAGGACACTTTTTATACACTTTCTGGGAAATAATCGAATCACCCACTGGGGTAGAAACAAGGATAGGCTCAGGAATAAAATCAGGACTCATTTCAAAATTCACAGTAATCAAAGGTGTAACATATGAGAAACTGGATCCAGGATCTAATAAACCATACACATTAAACTGAAATATATGAAGCATACCAGCAACAACATCGGAAGAGTCCT
>NW_025836601.1:0-1381 GCF_002878395.1 Capsicum annuum | reverse complement strand
ATTAAAGGTGATTTTTGTGTTATGAATATGGTTTGTTAGGTGAATTATTCACTCTAAAATGGTTAAGTATGGGGACTTTAAAGGTGATTTTTGTGTTTTGAATGTGAGTTAGTAAGTGACTAAGTCACTAGAAAATGGATAAGTATAGGGATTTTGAAGATCATATTTGTGATTTGAATTTGAGTTGGAAAATTACTTAGTCACTTTGAAAATGATTAAGTATATTGACTTTAACGGTGATTGTTGTGTTATGAATATGTTTGTTACGTGAATTATTCAGTTGAAAATGTTTAAGTATTGGGAATTTAAAGGTGATTTTTGTGTTATAAATGTGAGTTCGCAAGTGACTAAGTCACTAGAAAATGATTTAGAATTGGGATTTTGAAGATGATATTTGTGATTTGAATTTGAGTTGGTAAGTTACAATGTCACTTTGAAAATGGTTAAGTATAGGGACATTAAAGGTGATTTTTGTGTTATGAATATGGTTTGTCAGATGAATTATTTCCTTGAAAATCGTTAAGTATATGGACTTTAAAGGTGATTTTTGTGTTTTGAGTGTGAGTTGGTAAGTGACTAAGTCACTAGAAAATGGTTAAGTATAGGGATTTTAAGATGATTTGTGTGATATGAATTTGAGTCGGTAAGTTACTTTGTCAGATTGAAAATGGTTAAGTATAGGGACATTAAAGGTGATTTTTGTGTTATGAATATGGTTTGTTAGGTGAATTATTCACTCTAAAATGGTTAAGTATGGGAACTTTAAAGGTGATTTTTGTGTTTTGAATGTGAGTTAGTAAGTGACTAAGTCACTAGAAAATGGTTAAGTATTGGGGTCTTAAAGGTGATTTTTGTCTTTTAAATTTGACTTAGTAAGTCATTTGGAAAGGGTTAAGTATAGGAACTTTATAGGTGATTTTTATGTTTTGAATATGGTTTGTTAGGAGAATTATTCACTTGAAATTGGTTAAGTATAAGGACCTTTTGTGATTTTTGTGTTTTGAATGTGAGTTGGTCAGTGACTAAGTTACTACAAATAGGTTAAGTATAGGGATTCTGAAGATGATTTATGTGATTTCAATGTGAGTTGGAAAGTTACTTGGTCACTTTGAAAATAGTTAAGTATTGAGACTATAAAGGTGATTTCTGTGTTATGAATTTGGTTTGTGAGGTGAATTATTCACTTGAAAATGTTTAAGTATTGGGAATTTAAAGGTGATTTTTGTGTTATAAATGTGAGTTGGTAAGTGACTAAGTCACTAGAAAATGATTTAGTATAGAGATTTTGAAGATGATATTTGTGATTTAAATTTGAGTTGGTAAGTTACTTTGTCACTTTGAAAATGGTTAAGTATAGGGACATTAAAGGTGATTTTTGTGT
>NW_025836600.1:0-1233 GCF_002878395.1 Capsicum annuum | reverse complement strand
TGTAACGGCGCCGGAGGAGGGAGGGTGGGGGGGTTTGGACAGAGAAGGGGTGGGGGTGGGGGGGTACAGCGGGGGGGGGAACCGGCGTTCGGCGACGGGGGTCGGCGTCAGTGACCGGCGGTCGGGTCGGCGACGGCGATGGGGCCGGAGACCGGGGCGCGGAAGAGAGAGAGGGTACGTCGGTGACCGACGGTCGAGTCGGCGCCGTAGGTCGGCGACGGCGACGGCGAGGACCGGTGGTCGGGTCGGGTCGGCGCCGATGGTCGGCGACGGTGCCGAAGGCCGTGGACCGGGGCGAGGCGAGAGAGAGAGAGAGGGGCTAGTGAGAGAGAGAGCCGTTAGAGAGCTAAATCTTTTATTAGCAAAGTGTAAAATGAGAAAAATTCCTAAGAACTATGCCATCCTAAAAGTGAAACCGGTGAGGCAAGAAAGCCGTGATAGGGGAGTAGCCAGAGTAGAGGCACTGTTTAAGGGAAAAGTATCCAGATTACCATGCTAATAGTGACTGAAGAATATGTTATTTAAGAATAATCTAGTATATAGTAATCTAAAATGATCATATTTTGTTATGTGTATGATTGAAGGGAATATTTTGTAAAATCATCATATGAAAAATGAAGACTTATTTATCTGACGAAATGGTAGATAAATTTAAAATACTTTTTTAATATGTACTTAAGGATATAGACATTGCAAATATAAGAAAAATCATATTGGAAAAAATATTTGATAAATATTTTATGACTAGAGTAAATTATATACCACACTTACCTAACTACTCTTACAAATGCTTATATACTAAACCTACATATCAACCATGATAAATTATATATATTTAGAATTTTGAAAAATGGATATGAAAAATATACAATCAATAGAAAAACAAATGAAAAAAATTTAGATGAATATATGAGGACTAAAGATATAAAATATATACAATTTCTCAGTGAAAATATAGAAGAATTACTAAGATTAAAACAAAAAACTAAAAAAATTATAATAAAGTATTTAACCAATTTTAAATGATAGATAATCTTAAAATATTAATCTTATATATATACTTAGAAATATAGAAATTATAGATATTAAGAGAATAATATTAGAAAAAATATTAGACTATGAAATTGAAATTATAAATTGGATAGAACAACTATACCTAGATAATTACCCAGATGGATATTATTCGGACTAAAATATTAGAATATATTAGAAAAATTAGAGAAAACCAAAGTG
>NW_025836599.1:0-1179 GCF_002878395.1 Capsicum annuum | reverse complement strand
TCTATATGCATTTTAAATTCTTTTAAATCATCAAAATTATATGTTAATGGTTTCTAGGTTATTATGCTATTTTTATCTATTAATTCAATTTTTGTAGTAGTTTTATGTTTTTCCCATCTTTTTAATGGATCTTCACTATATAATTGTTCTAATTTTTTCTTAATTATTTCTATCTTATTTATTGAAAATATAGTTATTTCTGTTTTATTTATCAAAAATACGACTAGTTCTATTGTATCGTCAGTATTTTTTGTATTTTCTAACTTTTGTGTAAGTTTTTACTTCCTTTTATCCAATCAGTTTTCTTTCTTATTTTATTATTAACTCTTTTTGCTCTTACTTTTTGTTTACATGGTGTTGTAAACCACCAATCTGTTCTAGTTATTATATGTGGGTATAATTTATCTAAACACAGCATTCCTAAAAGTATATCTTTTGATGTTAGTTCATAATTATAAATTTCTTCTATTGTTAATATCTTATCCCATACTTGTATTTTTACATTCCTAGCTTTATAAGTAATTAAGCTTCCTTCATTATTAAATCCTTTTAACTATTATTGTTGTTTTTAATTTATCCCATTTGCTTTTTGATAAACAATTATATCTACATAAATGAGCTTCTGCTCCTGTATCTATCATAGGCCTATAATATCTACTGTAATATCCTTCTACTACTATTTTCATTAATACATATATTTTCATTTTATGTTAAGTCTTTTCTTAAGAATAATTTCTCTCTGTTATATGTTAAGGTTAATTGTATATGTTCTATATTATATGGTTTTACTTGTTCTAATCATTTTATTCCTAATATTATTTTATTCCTAATATTATGTCTGTTTTTTGCATTTCTTCCTTTACTTCAAATTCTATTTTTATTTTTCTAATTCCTATTATTATTTCTTTTTCTGCTTTATTTTTACTATTTATTAAACTTCTTGGTAGACTTGGGCATATATCATTATCTGTTTTTATTTCTTCTTATTTTACTAGATATTTTGCTATATAATTTTCTTCTTGTCCTGTATTTAAGAGTATTAAATATTCTTTTTCATTTACCTTTCCTGTTATGTAATATTGGTTGAAATTATTTGTTGAATTTATTTCATAACTTGTTCTTTTTTATGAGTTTGATGATTCTGTTTTTTCATCAACTATTCTTTTCGTTGTACTTATT
>NW_025836598.1:0-1805 GCF_002878395.1 Capsicum annuum | reverse complement strand
TTTCAATCTTTGCTTAAAAGATTGAAACTTTATCCAAAATAATCAAAGAATAAAGTCAAAAAAGGCACATACAACTATTGCTAGCTCATTTTTATATCATGAACATGAAAATAATTAGAATATCGATACCACAATGTCCTAGGGCCTTCAAGACCATCTACAGCATACAACCCCAGCAAACAAAATTATATCTACAAATTACGAAGAAGGAAAAAGATGAAGAAGAAAACAATAATAAAAACTAGAATAAAAAAAAAGGTGTATTTACCTTTTTGGGGGCAGCAAAACGAGACTACGAGCTTCGTCGGAATCAATCATCACCAAAAAAACGTCGCCGGCAACTAGAAATTTTTTATTAGCCGACCAACTCAATGAAACAAAAAATTTTACTAAATAAAAATAACTATTTTGCTAAAAAGGATTTTTCGCCTTTCTAGCCTCTTTTTTTTCTTTCCTTTTTCTTTTCCTCTCTACCAAAGTAGTGGTAGTATTTATAGGAGAAAATGGGGTGTTTTTTTTTTCTCCTCCACCAATGTGGGAGAAAAGTATTTATAGGAAAAGATATAGATTTATTTCTTGTCATCCACCAATGTGGGAGAAAAAGCATTTAGGGGGGTTTTTGAAATGTAAAAATTAAAGATAAGGTGAGGTGAAAGATAATGTGGAGGAAAATAGTACAATGTAGTACAATCTTTGAATTTCAATATTGGAAAAGGACAAAGTTGGGGAGAATAGTACAATGTAGTACAATTTGAATTTATTTTTTGGTGGAAATTGGGTAGAAGTTATGAAAGTTCTTGAGAATTTTGGTGTTATTTAAAATATAACCCCAATTGAAATATAAAATCTAGCCATATTTATTTATTTTGACCAAATTAAAAATTAATTGACGAATTGCATTGCAATTATGACCAATTTTCAATTATGGTCAAATCTAATAGATTGGCTAAATTAAATTGAAATTCGATACGAATTAATACCTTGTTTAATCCCGAGCTTCTTGATTTGATAAAATCAAATGCATATTTATCCAAATAAATTATTTTTGAAAATAAATTATATTTAAATTAAGATTTTAATCATTTGAATTTATTTTCAAGACAAGCCTTAATTAAATCCGATATTTTGTAAAATAAATATTTAAGTAACAAATTATATAATCTCGTATAACTGAACTCAATAGTATATAATCGCTACTTAAAATGACAAAATCAAGTACGAAAAATATTTTAAGTTTTTTTTTTTTTGGATGAAATTATTATTTTGGTTTATTAAAAACTAAAGAAACTCAAGTTTAAATTTAGTCGTGGAGAGCAAAAATTAGGTGTCAACACTCATTGCCTCAGCCCATAGGTTTTTGAGAACATTTGCTGCAAGCATCATTGTTCTAGCCATATCTTCCAAGGTTCTATTTTTCCTCTCCACCACTCCATTTTGTTGCGGTGTTGTAGGATCTGAGAAGTTATGGTCTATTCCTTGTGATGAATAGAAATCCAAAAATTTTGCATTCTCAAATTCTGTTCCATGGTTAGACCTTATGGAAACTAATGAAGTGCCCAATTTCTTTTCCATTTTCTTGATGAAAATTTCAAAGACATCAAAGGCATCTTCTTTAGAGGCAAGAAACAAAGTCTCGGTGAACTTGGAATAATCATCAATAATTACAAAAAATACCTTTTTCCACCTTTGCTTTGTTGTCTCATTGGTCCACATAAGTCCATATGGACCAGTTCAAGACACTTGGTAGTACTAACATGATTCTTTGACTTAAATGAAGATCTTACCCGCTTTCCCCTTACATATGC
>NW_025836597.1:0-1137 GCF_002878395.1 Capsicum annuum | reverse complement strand
CAAAAAATGGAAAGGAAAAGACAAGACATGACAAGACAAGATATGACTATTTGATAAAACTCTCTGTTGTAACAGTAAAAAAAAAAAACACTATGCACAAGACCCCACTTATTACTGTGCAAGATTCTCTTTTCTATTATTTATAGAAGCCTCATTCTCAGAAGGGAGGCATCAAGTTTTTCTAAATTCTCTCCTTTATTTTTCTCTCTCTCTTTGTAATTTATTCCCGTAATAAATAAAGAAGAAGCTACTTGTTTACTATTATTTTCGTTGGGTTCCCGGCGACTCAGGTACATATCTTTTTACTTAATTGAAGTCATTCATTACACACTTCTACCATAATCTGGCTGTGACTATGTCCGGCTAAACAGTATCTTATATCTATGCTTAAGATCTAACTTCGCTGACATGTTAACTATGAAAGCTCTAGACTCTATCAAAATATGAAAGAATCTTTTTAATTTCTTGACTTGGTTCTAAAATGGAGGTACAGTCGAGTTCAATAGACTTATGTTAACCTTGTCTCTGTGACGCCGTCTAGTAAGTTGTGTCTCTCTAGCCCGTATTGATTAGAAAAGGGCGAATTTCCGCACAATTAGAACTTCTAGACACGCAGGTTCAACATAAGGTTATTAAATCTCTGACAGGCCCCATGTTTGGGTAAAAGAATCGTCCATACAATCATAAAATTACTTAAGATACTTAAACAAGTTAATCCCCATACAAAGACCGAATGTTTGATTCGATTTTATTCTGGTAAATGGACAGAAAGTCAGAAAAAATACGCAACGGTAGCCCATGAAATGCTAACTATTGTAAAATGTGTGTTAAAATTCCAAGATGATTTGTATAACCAAAAATTTATAATTCGTACTGATGCTCAATCAATTAAATTTATGTTTAATAAAGACTTCAAACATGATGCTTCTAAATTAATATTTGCGCGGTGGCAAGCTCAATTAGCCCCGTTTGATTATGAAATACAATATAAAAAGGGTAGTGAAAATTCTTTGCCAGATTTTTTATCTCGAGAATATTTGATATGAGTTTTTACACATATTTCCTCTCTGAAAAAATTATTATAACTATCATCAAATGCATTCCTTTGAATGAAGATATTCATTTTCTTATCTTAGA
>NW_025836596.1:0-1063 GCF_002878395.1 Capsicum annuum | reverse complement strand
AAAGCAACTCAGATTGCTAATATCGAGAATAATCTTTAAAACTGGAGAATTCCAGAAGAATCTTTTAACACGATTTATCAAATTGGAAAATTTAGTTTTTTCAAAAAACATAATATTAAGACCTCTGAGTCTACCGTTGCCATCAATAATTCTTTGGAAATTATACAACTTTTAAATGACCTCGACATAAACCGATTTAAAAATCAGTTTAATTACCTACATATCGGACTTGTTCAGGTGGCCATTAAGCCACTTTTTAGACAGGGTCTAGACATCCCTGTCTGTCCTCAACCACTGCTTCTCACAACAAGAAGGCCCTCAAAGATAAGTTAAAGAAGGCTTTACAAGATATGGAAAGCCAAGAAACTAATGAAGAAGAAGTATTACAACTTCTAGAAGAAGCTTCCTCAACAAGGAGTAGTGATAATAATGGAGATATGCTCAATCCTAAAGGGATAGCCATGGCCTATTTGGACCCCTATTAAGAATAGGGAAATGTCTCTTCAAAAGTAGAGGTTCAAAGAACCGGAATTACTTTTGAAAGGGCCATTTACTATTCCTAATAAGAATCCAAAAGCCACATGCTTTTCCAAATGGAAAAAGACACAGTCCAGTCTGCTTTTTAAAAGCAAAGAGGAATCCACTGCTTTTCCAAAAGAGAAAAGACACAGTCCAGTCTGCTTTTTTAAAAGCAAAAGAGAATCCAATTCCTAAAAGAACACGACATTCAATCAGCTTTTCTAAAAAGCTAAACCACTGAGAAATAATCTCAGCCTTACACTTGTATGCATAAGATGTACATTATTATCTTTTCTGGTCTATATAAGACTTGTTGTAATATTAGAAGAGGCATCAGATAATTTACCCTCACTAGAAATTCTCTCCTGCCCGATCTCTTGTAAACCATTTTGTAATATTTTTCTTTGCAGTTTAAATAAATTTGTAAGTTGTTTAATCCGACTCTCTACTTTACATATTGTTTCTTTAACAATTCTTAAGATTGTTTTCACGATCCGTTTCTGGTATCAAAGCCATGTTGGCAGATTCTGTACTCAGCATGAGC
>NW_025836595.1:0-1127 GCF_002878395.1 Capsicum annuum | reverse complement strand
TTAAGTGTAGTGTTTTAAAATGTGTGCTAGTCACTTAAAATGTGGATTAGTGACTTGAAAATGGTTTAATGTAGTTCTTGAATGGTGAACTTTTGTTTTGAAATTTGTAAACTGTAATCACTTGAAAATGTGAATTCATGACTTGAAATTAGTTTAGTGTTGATGCTTGAAATGTGAATTCATGACTAGAAAATGGTTAAGTTTAGTATTTTGAAATGTGTACTAGTCACTTGAAAAGTGAATTATAGACTTGAAAATCGTTTAATGTAGTTCTTGAAAGGTAAACTATGTTTTGAAATTTGTAATGTGTAATCACTTGAAAATGTGAATTCATGACTTGAAATTGGTTTAGTGTTGATGCTTGCAATTTGAATTCATGACTTAAAAATGGGTAAGTTTAGTCATTTGAGAAGTGAACTAGAGAGTTTAAAATGGTTTGAAATGTGTACTGGTCACTTGAAAAGTGGATTAGCGACTAGAAAATGGTTTAGCGTAGTTCTTGAAAGGTGAACTTGTATTTTCAAATCTGTAATGTGTAATCACTTGAAAATGTGTATTCATGACTTGAAATTGGCTTAGTGTTGATGCTTGAAATGTGAATTCATGACATGAAAATGGTTAAGTTTAGTGATTTGAGAAGTGAATCAGAGAGTTGAAAATGGTTAGGTGTAGTATTTTTAAATGTGTACTAATCACTTGAAAAATGGATTACAGACTTGAAAATGGTTTAATGTAGTTCTTGGAAGGTGAGCTTGTGTTTTCAAATTTGTGAAGTGTAATCACTTGAAAATTTGAATTCATAACTTTAAATTGGTTTAGTGTCGATGCTTGAAATGTGAATTCATGACATGAAAATGGTTAAGTTTTGTCATTTGAGAAGTGAATTAGAGAGTTGAAAATGGTTAGGTGTAGTGTTTTGAAATGTGTACTAGTTGCTTGAAAAGTGTATTAGTGACTTGAAAATGGTTTAGCGTTCTTTAAAGGTGAACATGTGTTTTCAAATTTTTAAAGTGTAATCACTTGAAAATGTGAATTCATAACTTGAAATTGGTTTAGTGTCGATGCTTGAAATGCTAATTCATGACTTGAAAATGGTTAAGTTTAGTCATTTGAGAAGTGAACTAGAG
>NW_025836594.1:0-1687 GCF_002878395.1 Capsicum annuum | reverse complement strand
GATTTCACTTTATGTTCAGGACCCTTCTGAAAATTGAGATTTTACTATATGTTCAGGACCCTCCTGAAAAATGAGATTTTACTTTATGTCCAGGACTCTCCTAATAAATAGGATTTTACTTTATGTTCAGGACCTTCCTGAAAAATGGATTTTACTATATGTTCAGGACCCTCTTGAAAAATAGGAATTTACTTTATGTCCAGGACTCTACAGAAAAAAGAGATTTCACTTTCTGTCCAGGACCATCTTAAAAAATGAGATTTTACTTTTTGTCTAGGACCCTTCTGAAAAATGGAATTTTTCCTTCTGTCAAGGACCCGCCTGAAAAATAAGATTTCACTTTATGTTCTGGACCCTCCTAAAAAATGGGATTTTGCTTTCTGTTCAGGATTCTTCTGATAAATGGGATTTTACTTTATGTTCAGAACCCTCCTGAAAAATGTGATTTTGCCTTCTCTTCAGGACCCTCTTAAACAATGGGATTTCACTTTATGTTGTGGACCCTCCTGAGTAATGGGATTTTACTTTATGTTCAGGACCCTTCTGAAAAATGAGATTTTACTTCTCTTCAGGACCTTCCTAAAAAATGGGATTTTACTTTCTGTTCAGGTCCCTCCGAAAAAATAGGATTTTACTATTGTTTAGGGCCCTCCTGAAAATGGGATTTTACTTTTGTTTAGGACCCTCCTGAAAAATAGGATTTTACTTTCTGTTCAGGATCCTCCTAAAAAATGTGACTTTACTTTCCTTTCAGGACCCTCCGAAAAAATGGGACTTTACTTTCTGTTCAATACCCTCTTGTAAAATGGGACTATACTTTTGTTCAGGATCATCCTGAAAAATGGGATACTACCTTCTATTTAGGACCTTTCTAAAAAATTGGATTTCACTTTATGTTCAGGACCCTCCTAAAAATGGGATTTTACTTTCTGTTCAGGACCCTCCTAAAAAATGCTATTTTACTATATGTTCAGGACCCTCCAAAAAATGGGATTTTACTTTATGTGTAGGACTCTCCTGATAAATGGGATTTTACTTTATGTTCAGGACCTTACTAAAAAATGAATTTTACTTTAAGTTCTGGACCCTCCTGAAAAATTGAAATTTACTTTATGTTTAGGACTCTCCTGAAAAAAGAGATTTTACTTTCTGTCCAGGATTATCCTAAAAAATGGGATCTTACTTTCTGTCCAGGGCCCACCTAGAAAATGGAATTTTACTTTCTGTCCAGGGCCCCCCTGAAAATCGGGATTTCACTTTATGTTCAGGACGTTTTTGAAAAACGAGATTTTACTTTCTATTCAGGACCATTCAAAAAATGGGATTATACTTTATGTTCAGGACTCTCCTACAAAATGGGATTTTAATTTCTGTTCAGGACCCTCTTGAAAAATGGGATTTTACTTTTTGTTCAGAACCCTCCTAAAAAATGGGATTTTACCTTCTCTTTAGGACCCTCTTTAAAAATGGGACTTTACTTTTGTTCAGAACCATCCTGAAAAATGGGATTCTACCTTCTGTTTAGGACCGTTTTGAAAAATGGGATTTTACCTTCCGTTCAGGACCTTCCTGAAAAATAAAACTTTACCTTCTATTTAAGCCCCTCCTGAAAAATGAGATTTTACTTTCTTTTTTGGAGTCTCCTAAAAAATGGGACTTTACTTTCTGTTTAGTACCCTCCTGTAAA
>NW_025836593.1:0-1110 GCF_002878395.1 Capsicum annuum | reverse complement strand
TGGGACTTTGGGGCTCTCCGGTTCAACTAGGTACATAGTTCCGGAATTTATACGCGAATCAAAATCGATAAAAGGAAGTTTTACAATCACCGACTCAAACCCATTGTCGAATCCTACTCAGCAGAATATGGAGGTACTTATGGCAGAACGAGCCAATCTGGTCTTTCACAATAAAGCGATAGACGGAACTGCCATGAAACGACTTATTAGTAGATTAATAGAGCACTTCGGAATGGCATATACATCACATATCCTGGATCAAGTAAAAACTCTGGGGTTCCAACAAGCTACTGCTACATCCATTTCATTAGGAATTGATGACCTTTTAACAATACCTTTTAAGGGATGGCTCGTTCAAGATGCTGAACAACAAAGTTTGATTTTGAAAAAACACCATCATTATGGGAATGTACACGCGGTAGAAAAATTACATCAATCCATTGAAATATGGTATGCTACAAGTGAATATTTGCGATAAGAAATGAATCCGAATTTTAGGATGACTGACCCTTTTAATCCAGTTCATATAATGTCTTTCTCGGGAGCTAGAGGAAATGCATCTCAGGTACATCAATTAGTAGGTATGAAAGGATTAATATCGGATCCTCAAGGACAAATGATTGATTTACCTATTCAAAGCAATTTGCGCGAAGGACTCTCTTTAACAGAATACATCATTTCTTGCTACGGAGCCCGTAAAGGAGTTGTGGATACTGCTGTACGAACATCAGACGCTGGATATCTCACTCGCAAACTTGTTGAAGTAGTTCAACACATTGTTGTCCATCGAACAGATTGTGGCACCGCCCGGGGTATTTCTGTGAGTCCTCGGAATGGGAACGAAGTAATCTTTTACTTTGGTTAAAGAAAGGCCCTTTTTTTGAGAAAAGAGAATAGGAATGAAATAAAATAAATCGAAATAGAAAGAAAAGAATCAAATTGCAAAAGCAAAAAGGGGGGATGTCTTTTTTTTTTATTCTTTCTTTCCTATAATTAAATTTTGATTTCGATTTAGAGAGAGAAAATTTTTGTCATGATTCATGAACTAATGGACTCTCTAATTTTTTTCAATTACGAAAAAAATTAGAGAGTCCATTAGTTCATGAATCA
>NW_025836592.1:0-1045 GCF_002878395.1 Capsicum annuum | reverse complement strand
ATCAGCCATCGTATCACGACCACAAATAGTTACTATGCAATTTCGATAAACCCTTCTAGCTATAATAGATTCCCCAACCGGTGTGGATACTTCAAATGGCTTAACTAACAGTTCGGGTATTCTTTAGAACTTTCCAGCAACCAATGGAGTAACATAAGATAATGTAGAACCGAGATCAATTAAGGCATATACATCGAATAAAAATATAGACAACGTACCCGTAACCACATCTGGGGAAGCCTCTAAATTTTGTTGATTCACTAGAGCATACGTATGATTTTGTGCCCCGCTAGAACTCGTGGCTCCTCTATTACCTCTAACACGACCCATTGGTTGTGCACCCCTTCCTGAATAAGGCATCGATGATGATGATGCAATAAATGACCCCGTAGGTCATGCCATACCCCCTATGCCCATTCGTGGGCAGTCTCTCATCATATACCCTGACATACCGCACCAAAAGCAAACAATTGTCCCCATCTGATATGTTCCCAAATGATACCTTCCATATTTATTACATGTCTCTTGAGGAGGTCTCGATTGGCTCATATTCCCTTGCCCTTGGTACCCCACTGTCCGCGAACTCTGACTCTCACTTCTGTGACCAAATTGATTTTCTCTGGACCCTTGGAACTGTGGTGGGGCACTAGCTTCAGAATAAGAAGATAATGGCCTAGGTGATCTAGTAGAAAACTATGGTCTGAACCCTCTTTGGGATGCCATGAACTGCCTTGTAGATCTGGCCCTCTTGGAATATCCTCTTTCTAATTCTTGTGTTCTTCTCCTCTGCCTCTGATCTTTCATTTTCTGTGCAAAAGCTTGGATCCTCGCTATGTCCATATATTTGTTCAAAGTGGCAATAGTATAATCTCTAACCAGATATGAATCCAGCCTATCCACATATTGATGAAATCTATCATCCATTGTAGCTATAATATTAGGATCATATCTTGACAAGGAATTAAATCAGAGACTATACTCCCTCACGTTCATATTCCCCTAATGAAGATTTAAAAACTGATCTGCATGGGCCTGACGAATCTCG
>NW_025836591.1:0-1139 GCF_002878395.1 Capsicum annuum | reverse complement strand
AAATAAAATTTTAAATTTATCGTTTATTTGTTAATATTTGAAATAACTTATTTTTGAACTTATAAATAGTATCGGGATAAATTATCCACACATATAGTAGAATTACTATTCCAATATAATTTATCCTTGATATAAAATTATAAAATGACAAAAATACCCTCAAATCCTATGATTTTCATTTCTCACACACACACATATATATATATATATATATTAATTTCATTAAAAAATAAAAAAATATATCAACTCCATTGTTGAATTACATATTTTAAATTAAATAGTTTTTTAATCACTTAAAAATTGATATTGTATATATCAATTAAAATGAATTTTAATATTCTATATTATATGAGTGATATGTGTTTAGATAAAGTGACATAAACAACAAATTCTCTTTTACTTTAACAAACTTAAGTTGAAAGTTTTTATTTCAAACTAAATAAGATGTAGTAAGATTTTTTTTTAAACACACAGGGCATAATCATGGGAAGGCATACGCAAAAAAAATTAAAGTTAAATAAGATGAAAGTTTTATTTTTAAAATACACGCGATATAATCATGAAAATGCACACACAAAAAAAAATTAAGCTAAATAAGATGAAAGTTTTATTTTTAAAAATAAATATTTAAAGCTTGAAAAACAATATATATAAAAGAAAAAGTTAAAAAGTTAAAAAGTTAAATAAGATGAAGGGTATTTTGGTAATCAATTGATTTATTCCTAGAAATTTTACATATTACTTCGAATACAACAAACCAAACACTCAATAAAAAATAATCTCAGTATAACTAATTTTAGTATAACTTATCCTATCATAACTTATCCCAGCATAACTTATCCCAACATAACTAATCTCAACATAACTACATTTCCAACCAAACAACCCCTAAGTAATTTAACTACCCCCATCATTTATGTTAGTATATCATTATTTCTATAATGAAATGAATAATAATAATAATAATAATAATAATAATAATAATAATAATAATACTATTTTCTCTCTTTAAAAAAAATGACCTACTTTTTAATTCGTTTAAAAAATAAGAACTCTTTTGCTTTTTTGGAAACACTTTACTTTTAATTATTTACGTGATACGTTAAAGAATATAAGATTAAAGATATTTTGATGATTTG
>NW_025836590.1:0-1762 GCF_002878395.1 Capsicum annuum | reverse complement strand
ATGTTGTTTCTAGCAAATACCACTATTTTTGGTTTTGGATCTTCCAAATCATTCCTGCAGGAGATCCGGACCCATTTTTTTTATCCTTCGAGAAAAAGATTCATTCTCTTCATAAAAAATAGGAGGTAGAACCAATAAAGATTTCTTTTTCGATTCATCCCTGGCCTCATTCAAGAATTGTTTTTGATCCAATCCGTAGGAATCAATAGAAAAGGCAAATCCCTTATGATACACCAGATTTGGCTCGGTTATTGATAGAGTGAATAGATCTGCCATTTCTTGAAATCTCTTTTCTGATTCAAAATCGTAGTGTAACATGTATCCTCTCCTGTTCCGGTCATGGAATAGATGAAATAAATCAAAAAATGGATTTTTGTTCAAGAAAGAAATCTTATTGGAACTGTCCATATCCAGTTCATCCTTCGGAACCATATCACATCCCAGATCTGATGAAATATGATGAATTGAGACGGTATTTTTTAAATACGTAATTATCTTGAATATATTAACCATTTCTTTATTTTCTGATCGCCTGGAAGGGATAAAAGAAAGGTCTTGTTGTTTCTTCAACAATTTCTGATCTCTAGTGGACCTCTCAGTAGGATTCGAACCCAGATAAAGTTTTGACCATCTATCATAGAAAAAAGAACGAATGGATCTTGTAGGATTCCCAAGAAATTCTTCGATTTCTTCCGAAAATAGATGATTAATCATCTGCTTCTCACGTTCAGTGAATAGCCGGGACATTGGGGAATATCTAGAAAGGCATTTTGGGAATCGGCCTGATTTGATCTCTTTTCATTTCTTTTGAAGAAAGGAAGGATCCTAAAGAATCGATCTTTCTTTGCGTTGTTAAATCTCTCTTTGATTAATCAATGTGTGATATTCCGAATCCTCATTACTAATGGAATCCAAATGATCTCATGATTGATCAGAAGATCCTTTCAGTTGGCTAGACTCCGTTACTTGAACGAAACTAGATCTTGTGGAATCATATTGAATATTTGACGATACATTCTGTACCTTGCTAACAAAACCGATCCTTGTTTACCAACCACACATTGTCTAACCAAATCCAATTCTCTCTCAATACGTTCCTCAAAAAATCTGATTCGGGCGGATTCTTCCCCCAACTAACGAAGATATCTTGGCGGAATTGCCACATATGAAATTGAGCACAGTTTTGCAAAGAAATAGTCCACTTGTTTCTCAAGAAGAGATGGGAAACATGCTCAATATCATTTGATTGAATAGTTGACCCAGGCCCTTGTTGTTTGAAGAAACCCTCCACTTCAATTGGTATTTGTTCACGAAAAGCAGACATGAGATAAGAAATCCAGTGTTTCACTAAGATTTCGAATAGCGGTCCCGAATTCAAGTTGATTCTATTTTGACTCTTACTCAAAGAAAGACGATCAAACAATTCCCAATCATGATCCTTGCGGATCGGATAATCCATATAATATACAAAAAAAAATTCCAGATATTTGAGATATTTCTCTTTGAATAAGATATCAATTCCAGCGACGGTTTCATTAGATATCTTACAACTAGAATCACTCTTTTTTCCAATCCAGTTCCCCCACCAACGCGAACCCCAGTTAGATTCAGGCATGCTACACTTTTTAGTTCTTGGGAGAACCCAAGTACTATCTTTCGGATTCAGGAAACAACTCTCAGAGATCTTTTTTTCTTTGGGAAGATACAGGAGCGAAACAATCAACCTATTGATATTGGAAGACCCAACGGATTCTTCCAATGT
>NW_025836589.1:0-1341 GCF_002878395.1 Capsicum annuum | reverse complement strand
ATCATGATGTGCGGGCTACAAATGGTACCTATACTATGAAACAATGTAGCCACACAGACATATATGTAGGCCAGTACTTCTAGAATATACCGAGTGTAATGCCCTAAAAAATGGGTCCCGGAGCATCACACGGTGCTTAAGGCTACGAGTAGCCCCAAGCTAACCCTTTGAGCCATTTTCATTCAGTTCAACACAAATCAATGGGGTTTCCAAAAATAACCCTCAAATATCAACAGAGTAATCATCATCCAAGAATAAAAGAATTTCAGAAAGATAACAAAATATGACTTACTAGTGAACTCCCAACATCTATACTAGTCTGACAAGCCTCTAAGAAAATCAATAAAACCAGCGAGCCATTGAGTCATGCCCCAACTGACTCATACTCAATTATCAAATGTAAATAATTCCATGAAACCAACATCAGACATCAGGTCCTCAGAATATGAGGACTCACCAAAACAGAGGATGTAGAAAAATGTGCCCAAAGAATCATTGTCAAACTTGGAACTGAGCACCTGAACCTACATTCTGAGAAAATGCAGCCCACATCCGAAAATGTGGGTCAGTGCCATGGAAAGGAACCGAGTATATGAGGGTGTATGCAGTTGTATAAACATCATCATCATAAATATTTATATGAAATATGCAGGATGTATGAAAGACTCACACAGCCCGAAGAAAATCATCATAACCATGAGAGGATGAAATAAGTACAATAACACATGTCAGTCATCATATAATTTGTCAAACACTTTCAATTCATCAAGAATATCAATTCTCATAATGTAAATATCATTTAAATCTTTCTAAAGAATAACTTTCACAATTCCACTTTCAAATCACTTCACCATTCACCATAGACATAAGGAAACGCACATACACTGGGAGATCCTATAACCGACATAAACCATGTGAGCTACATGGAGTCCAACGTACAACTCACGTTGGGGAGAGCCATCTTATCCTTGCCATAGGAGTAGGACTATCGATATCAAATCCACACAAACTAGTGATCACTATATAAATTAGCCTCAGGCTCACTCCTATGGGGGCACATAGTTCTAGGGAAGTAAGGTCTCTTTATACCTCCCACTTGGTGCTAAAGATTAATGCCGAACTTTGCTCAGATCATTTCAAAGAAAATCCACAACAAAAAAATTTCAGTAATATATAAATATACATCGGGAGCCATCATGCTTCTCATCTATCAAAATCAACCACGTTATGGATTTCTTTCACACTCAAGCTCAAAAAAACTCCATTAAGACCAAAATGTCAAATCATTCAAAATATCTCAAATATTCAACATCAACGTGCTTATAACACACACTTTTTAAA
>NW_025836588.1:0-2271 GCF_002878395.1 Capsicum annuum | reverse complement strand
TCGGTATCATAGGTTCTCCTCGATGAAGGTTCTTTCCCTTTCCAATAAACGCCCCTATTTCCTCCAGTGTGGGAGTAAGCTCAAAGTCGGAGAATCGGAATACGTTGTTTGAAGGATCCCAAAACTGTACCAAAGATTCTATCACGTCTCTTCGTGGTTCAACATTCAACAGACTCCTTAAAAATCCCAAATGTTTATATACTTCTCCCTGTTCATAGTCAGTCATATTGTCATACCATATCCGCAATAGCTTTGGAACTTTATCCAACACCATGAAATGGGGTATTTCGTCATCCCTCGGCCTCTTGTCACTCCTTCCAACCGAGTTCACATTGCCCTATAGGATAATAATGGCAAATAAGAATTCTATTCTAAATCCCTTAAAGCAAGATACAAATAATTTTGAAAGAAGTTGACGAGATGACACGGAATAAGATTTCAAAATGAGCATGAGAAAATAATAACTGACAAAATAGGAAATATCCAAGTCTTCTCAAACACTCTGGAGTAGAGACAATAATTTGATGACGTTTGAACCAGACAGATTAAATTATTAAAATAAAATAGTGGACCAGATTATTTAAAATGTTTGACAAGAATGTGCTCTATGATATTCCTGAGAAAGATTTTAAAACCAAACAACAGACATAACGAGACCATGACGTTAGAACGCCATAATCTCTAAAAAAAAGTTCTATGTAAAATCTTATATATTTTTTAAAATAAATTCTTAAAATTTTTTAACCCCTTTTTCAGATCAATTAATTCACTTAAAAGCCGGTCAACATTCGATATGGCGTTTCCTATAATGCAACAAGTAGCACATAAAATGTACATGATGGTCCCAAAAGGTGAAACCTGACCTAGACGGACCCGACCCCAGGGCCGAGCCTCACTAAGTCAGAAATACACGTCATACAAATAGATCGCAGTTTATTAGGGATGGCCATGTTCAAGTCCAGTTATGTTAGATTTAATCTGGTGGAGTTAGGCATCTAGACTGTCAATTAAAACGAGCGGACAACTCGAGTTGGCAAGGGACAGCTTTACCGGTAGCAGGGCTTTCCGGCCTCACTGTTGGTCCCTTTCCGTCCTAAGTCATGGGTGACTACAGAATCCTTCCCAGGAGCGTTGCCGCATCTCTGGTATCTCAAGCTCGGGAGCGTATACCGCATCTCCGAATATACAGTATCTCAGAAGACTCAGATGGGTGTGCGAGAGAAGACAATTTATATTGCAATTCAAATAATATCAAAGCGATAAACATGCAGGCAAACAATACATTTAGGCCAACAATATACAATATCAAAATTAAATAAAGCCAATTAAGTCAATATAAAAGCTCGAATTCTAGTAGTTTCCCCAGCAGAGTCGCCATCTGTCACACCCCCTGTTTTTACCGCATCCGACCCCCGCTAGGGAGTTGGTTTTGGAGAAAATGGGTCTTTCCAATTAAAGTGACGTTTTGAAAAGGGACTATTTTATTTACAGAGTCGCCACTTGGAATTGAGTTTGGGTGTTCCAAGTCACCTTATTGAATCCCTATTCAAAAAGGAAATGACTCTTTAATTTTTATTCTTCGATCTGCGAACTAGAAATCCGGATAAGGAATTCTGTTGACCGAGGGGAAGGTGTTAGGAACCTCTCGAGTCCCGTGGTTCTAGCACGGTCGCTTTAATGACTTACGTCCGGCTTAAATTAAAACCCCCTTTTTTAGGATTTATAATGTTTGTCAACCTAAAAGTTGTTTGCCTCCCGCTTTTAATTTATTTCGAAATTATTTGTTATACTGACGTGTGGCTTACCGATAGCAGTACTTTTCGGCCTCACCACAATGTTTGGCACGTTTCTCGCGCCTTTATGACATTTATGAGTCGTCCCTATTTTCTAACCTAAATAAGCACCTAATGGGTTTAAAACCTACCCAACCCAATTCAATTGGCTTCAAAAGGTAAATTAATTTAATTATAACGAATGGTCGGTAGCAGGGCTTTCCGACTTCATCGTCAATTTTTTGCTCTCGTACAAATGATTGTGATGAGTAAACATGTAGACTAGATTGATTCAAACCGGATTTGTAATGACCCCATAATCATATATTCTTATGATAAAGATATAAAAGCTTGAGATGAATTAAAGTAGTAACACATCAATTTCTCAACTTTGACAAACCATGATATTTGAAAACAAAGAAAGTTAATAATTTCGATACATGGTTCAACTTAAAACTTATTCGGCACCAAACTGGACTAAGTAGAACCATAAATCTAG
>NW_025836587.1:0-1059 GCF_002878395.1 Capsicum annuum | reverse complement strand
TTTTTTTTAATTTACATATTCGAAACGTCACTTGTTTTACTTAATTAAGGTATATGAACAGTCATGACTTTTTTTTTACTAAGTCAAGTCCCCACTTCCAATTCAATCATTTGATAAATAGGTCCCTCCGGCCTCCTTTCACTCACTCGTTATTCTACTATACTTACAATACTAATATGGTTGATCCAGATTCGTACAAGAAGATTCATATCAGTCCTTGCAGGAACTTCAAAGGGAGATTGATGAACTCCAGAGGGATTTGGCCGACTTCGGAGCAAGGCTGAGGAGAGCCCAGCTGCTGTCGGATGAAAATTGTTAGGTTGACAATAATAATAGTAATAATAATAGTAATAATAATAATAGTAGTAATAATAATTAGGTTATGTTTTTCCTTTCTTTTAGCGTATGTATTTTTTTTTTATATCCGATCTACCTATAAGGGATTCAGAAAAATGTATGTATATGTTTGGTTTGGTGTGGTTGACTTTTAATTTTTAATTCTTATTCAATACTTAATTATCATTCTATTTATTTCCTATTCTCAACATGTCGACTGTTGGAGGTAGATATTGAGGACTTGTGGCAACAGATGGTGGTGAAAAGTCATATGATGAGAAATTCTCCTAAAAACGGTTCGTTAATAAATAATAAGGAACTAAATGATATTATAATCATAAAAGAAAGGTTATTTAATTTTAAAAAATTCACAACATTGGATTAATTTAATTAAGTTATATGATGATATGATTGTTAAGAAAAAAGTGAATGAATAGTCGTGACTGTGACTTTTGTCTAACCACATTCAACAAACAAAAACAAAAAACGTTACTGATGCATCAAATTTTTCATCTGTTGCGACTGATGAATCAGTTAGAAGAAATCCAAAAAGCTTCTTAAACAGATGGTCGATTTATAGCAGTAAATGGTATATTTGTTGAAACAGATGGGTTATTTGATGTAACAGATATATAATCTGTTGCCATAACTCAATTAAAAAAATAGTTATTAAAGAAACGGTTATTGAAAACTAGGTGTATTCAATTTTTAAATTGAGAAAAA
>NW_025836586.1:0-1422 GCF_002878395.1 Capsicum annuum | reverse complement strand
ATGGTGAAAAGTGTGTTTGAGAAGATAACAAATAAATGGGGTAACAACGGATGCAATGGACAAGCTTATGATGTTTGTGGATAGATTTAGAGTTGATAGCTGAAAAATAACAGCGGAAAAGATGCCAAAATAGGAGTTTTTTTGGAGGAAAAGAACCACCTTCTATTTTTAGCTTTTGAATTATTTTTGAATATTTTTAGAAACATAGATATTTTTGTATTATATAATAGTGGATGATGGAGTGGGTTGAAGTGTATTATTAAAAACTTGTGGATGAATTTGTTAAGTTGGAAATATTGAATTAAAGTGTAGTATTATAAAACTTGTGGGTGAATTTATTGAGTTGAAAAAGTTTGTGATGATGTGGATTAAATAGGCTATATGGAAAATTATTAAAAACCTTTGTCTAAATTGCTAAATAGTTTTCAAAAGAGCCTTTTTGGCATACTTTCCCAACTAACTTTCCTACTTAGCAAATAATTACTATCCTTCCCCCCATCCCCCACCCCCACTCCAATGGAATCAAATGTCTAATATTTCTTTCCCTCCCTTTTCAAATCCCTCTAGTTATTAAAATCCACTTCTCACTACATAACTTCCAACCAACTCTCCAAATTCAAAAATCCTTCAAATTCTTAGTAATAAAATACAAATATTAAGTTACTTTCCAAAACAAAAAAACTATTTCTTGATTTCATTTTCTATATAAACCCCTTCTTATATGCTGTTTTCCTCATCATTACAAATAATTCCCTTGTCATAAAAATCCTTACAAAACTCATTCTTTACACCAAAAATCTTGATTATTTTTTCCCAAAGAAAATCATGATTTCATAGAAAAATCAATCTTGATTTTATCCCCAGAAAAAAGTATCTTGATTTTCAGCATTTTTTTGTTGCTTTTCTTTCAATGGACAACAAAAAAAATCCCAACACAAACATGTTAAGTCAGTTGATTCCTTCAAGAATTTGATTGGTGCACATCGAAAAACAACTAATCAAATTTCAAAAAACGATGTTGTTTTTTTGGAAAAAGAAGATTCCAAAAATGCAAAATCTTCTGATTCTTATCCTTGTATTGATAGTTCTAGTTCTTCTGATGATTATTCTGATACAATGGACTTAGAATGGTTTGCTGATGATGGGCCAATTGATTCTAAGCCCATTGCATCAATTGAGCCCAAATATGATTTTGATGTTAAGCCCATTGCTGATTCCAAATATGATTTTGAGGTTAAGCCTATAAGGTCCCTTGATCCTAAATGTGATTTTGAGGTTAAGCCCATTAACTCAGTTGGGCCTAAATGTGATTTTGAAGCTGAGCCTATTGAGTTAGTTGGGCCCAAATGTGATTTTGAAGCAAAGCCAGTCAAGTCACTTGATCTCAAGTGTGATTTTGCAAGAGAAAATGAAGAAAATAAG
>NW_025836585.1:0-5635 GCF_002878395.1 Capsicum annuum | reverse complement strand
CATGATATCTAGTCCTGGGGGTATTTAATACCCAAAAAATTAGTTATGTGCCTAGAGCCAGTGTCAATTACAGAGTAATCTCAGTAATGTCACGATCAGTAGTGCTCTAGTTTAGCTACAAAACTCACAAAAACTTAGTAAATTCAATATCAGTCCAGTCCCATTCAATGTAGTCAGTTCAGTCCTTGGTAAACTTTGTCAGTTAACAGAACCTAGTGGTATTTTATCAATCAATGGAACTTAGTACACTCAGCTCAGTTCAGTTAAACAATATAATTAGTAACAACACAGTCAAGACTAGTATAAACTAGGAAATTAGACTATTGTCTATTAAGTTGGGAGTAGGATTCAGCAACGAGTGAACCCAAGGATGGGGACTCACATACCAACAAAAGGTGTGATCGTTAGAAGCAATCCTTACATTCCAGAACTACATAGCCAACGTAGATTGAGATATACCCCTACTAGTCTAGGGTTAGTAAATCTCTTTCAAGTTTTTCCTACTAGCGAGGAGTTGATGGAAGAGCTCCCTATAAGCAGAGGGTTAACTCACAGATTACCCTTACCTATGGCACGGTATTGACACCCTCCCAACTGGGGTTACAGGTTGGACCCCAAATTAGTTAGAAAGGGGTATGTCAGTTATATGATTACCTCCTACAGTCTCAGTTTCAGATTCAGTCTCAGCCTTCATAAAGAACTTAGATAGTTCTACAGATTTTAGGACTGTCAGCTACAGTCACTCAGCTCAGTACGAAACTCAGCTAGTTTCATCAAAATCAGGATTGTTAGATTAGTCATTCAATAAATAGTATATCAGTTATTATTCACATCAGTTATCAGTGACCCACATTAACAGTAAACTTAGTATTCAGAATCCTTATGACTTCAGTTATAGTTATATATTCATGTATGTATTCTCACACAGTCATGTTCATGTTATTCAATCAGTTTTAGTTCATGCATATGAACCTTTGCATTTAGCCTTACCTCACTTTGCGTACCAATATATTCTCACGTACTGACGCATACTTTTATTTGCGCTATGGTGTTTTATACTATAGGTTTGGATGCTCAGATTCTCGATCGCACTTAGCAATTCAAATATCAGCAGTTAGAGTCAGTGGTGAGTCCTCATAGTTTGAGGACATGATTATTTCGTTATTTTATTATTTCAGTACTTAGTGGTTTCAACAGCCGGAGTTAGTTGAGAACATGTCTCATCAACTTCACAGTTCAGACAGTTTTAGAGGCTTTCAGACTAGAGTATTTCAGCCAGTTGTTTCCAGTTTTGGCACTGTTATACCTTGTTCAAACATTGTTTTACTCAGTATTATTCATCTTTGAACCTTAGGGTAGATTTCCGCCAAATTTTTGCATTTATTTAGTTATATTGTTATTACAGTATTACTATTATGCAGAGCTCATAGTAGGTACCAGTCAAGGGTTAGATAATGGTCCTTCGAGATTGTTAACACCGTGTAGAATCTGGGGTAACAGACTCAGGGTGTTATAAACTTTATATCAGAGCCTAAGGTTCAATAGAGTCCTAGGAAGTCTGAAAACCACATCGAGTAGAGTCTTGTACATGATTATGTAGAGTGCTACACTTATGATAGGAGGCTATGAGATGTTTTAGGAATAGGTTCCCTTCTTTCAGTATTCATGTCGTTAAAGTAAGCATGAGCTTCAGTTAAACTCTCTTTCTAATTCTATCCCCTTTTCTATTTATAGAAAATGCCTCCAAAAAGGACTCAGGGAAGAGAAATAGGAGATCAGCCAGCCTCTCAGCCCGACCAACCTAATCCTTTGGGTGAACATGTCTCCTATACGAAGTTCAGAGAAACATTCACCACCCTAGCTCATTCTTTAGTAGTCCAAAATGAACGTTCAGCTGCCGTTCCGACCAACCAAGTGGCCAATACTGCTGCTGCCAGAATTCGAGACTTTACCCAAATGAATCCTTCTTTTTTTGAGTCTAAGATAGATGAGGACCCACAGGAGTATCTTGATTAGGTGCAGAAGATTACTAATATTATGGGGGTGACGGCAAGTGAGAGTGTTGAGCTAGATGTATACCAGTTGTCGGATGTAGCTCACACTTGGTTTAAGTAGTGGAAAGTAGTCAGGGGTGCATATTCAGAGCCCATAGAATAGGAAGAGTTTGCTATGGCCTTCTTAGATAGAATCTTCCCTTTAGAGCTAAAAGAAGCCAAGGTGTTAGAGCTCATTAATCTCAGGTAAGGCAATATGAGTGTGAAAGAGTATTCCCTCAAGTTTACTCACTTAGCTAGGTATGCTCCCCATGTAGTAGTAGATAATAGATCTAGAATGAGCAAGTTTGTGTCTGGGTGTCGGGTAGAGTGGTTAAAGAATGCAGGAATGCGATGTTGATTAAGGAGATGGACATATCTAGGTATGGTCTATGCTCAACAGATTAAGAAACAGAAACTTAAGAAAAAAAGAGAAAATAAGAGAGACAGAATAGGTAGTTTCAGCTTTGCTCAGCCTAAGTAAGAGAGACAGAATCTCTCGCTCAGCGCCAGTTCTATCTTTAGCTAGTGCATCCATAACAAAGCTCAGGAATGACAGTCGTGATGGGGCGCTAGGCTCCAACACCCAGAGCAGTACAAGCAGTGTTCGTATCAATCCGCTTTGTGAAGGATGTGGTAAGAATCATAAGGGGTGTGTAGATTCGACAGTGATGTATGTTTTGGATATGGCGAGCCAGGTCACATAATCTGACACTGCCCTAATCCTAGTCCACGAAATCAGCACAGTCATACTTCAGCTCAGTTCGGTTGTCTGAATCAGCATGGTGCCACTTCCAGTGCCGCCAGTAGGCAGCACCCAAATAGGATTTACGCACTTCAGTCTAGACATAATCAGGAAAGTTCTCCTAATATGGTCGATCGTACGTTATAGACCTTCCATTTACCTAATTATGCCTCATTAGATCTAGGAGTTTCTCTTTCTTTCATAACTCTTTGCATAGCAGTTAACTTTAAAGTCAGACCAAATAGTAATAAAACCTTTCTCAGTCTCTACCCCAGTGGGTCAGTCTATTGTAGCCCGACGAGTATACAGGAACTGTTTGGTTATATCTTAGGAAGTCAAGCTTCCAGATTTCAGTAGTAATATTAGTATGTGTAGAAAAAACAAAAGGGTGGGAATAATTCCCAACCTGTCTTTACCTCTGTGCAAAGTTTTGTACTTCAGCTATCACGGTACCTACTCAAGCCTTACATGTCCACCCTATGGTCATGAACTATGTTCATGCACTTTCCATACAACCATATGTGCTTCTAATTCCCAACGTAAGGAGTTCTAGTTCACTCAGTGTTATGAATCATGTTTCGTGAATATAGGAACTCCAAACTTAGGTCATACAACTCATGACTACTACTTTCATGCCTTATAGTGTGTTCAGCCCCATTACTATCTCGATTGCAGTCAATATTACAGCCTTAGGTATAGTATCAGCCTCAGTCTCAGTCCAGCAATCAGATTCATAACTCAGTTCGGTTTTAGGATTTCTTAAGTATAGCGTACAATTATCAGTTACTCAAATTTTTAGTATTTCAGTACCTCAGTTTATAGAATATTTCAGAACCATATTATTCGCTTGGTCTTGCATTCTCCGATAACACAATCTTCACGAATTCATGTGCAGTTATCCCATGTTACTCAGTCAATCCTTTCCTTATAAGCATAATGCTTTATAGTTTCTATCTAGCTATTCATGCTAAATACAGTTTATCCTTACATGTCCAATATTCAGCTATTAGTCATTCAGATTATCAAATAAATAGTATATTTGTGCACTCATTCTCAGCACCCATATGAATATTTTTAGTAGTCCCAGGTAAAGTATCATACTAAGGTGGAGAGTATAGTTGAGAATAAGTTTTCAGTATGAGTAGTTCATAAAGCCAGTAAGTCACTTAGTGTTCAGGCGAATAAGTTCGTGTGGTATCCTATCTTTCCACTCAGTCGCTCTATCCGAAGTCTCATGAACGTAACTATTCTAGGATGGGGCAACCAAGTAGTTCCGTGTTCAGCCCAGTTGATGAATCATGTCTCAGTTTCAGACCCTAGATATCCAGTCACGACTCAATTCATAGGTGCCCTGTGCATCATTCCAGTTTTCCTCAGTATCTTAGCCAAGTCATTATTCTTCAGGGGACATAATGTCCTAAGGGGGAGATGCTCTATAACCCCTGAGCTATCATTACCTAAACCCTTCAGTTTCTCCTCATGTAACAAATCCAGTTGAAATAGAGTACTCATGGGTTGACCCTATGTATTTAGGGATTTAGTTCAGCTCACAATATTTAGTCTATATATCACATTCTAGACTTAGTTATGTCCTTATGTTCCCGTGCATGCGCTTTCAGTAAATGATCCTGAGTCAGAGGTCGATGACTTAGTATTCTTGAGAATCTTTTCTATGAATAAGGTGAAGAGAATTGGCAAAAGAGGGAAACTCAGCCCCCGATATGTTGATCCTTACCAAATTCTCAACTGATTTGTAAGGGTAGCTTACTAGCTTGAGTTGCCTTTAGATATAACTTCAATCCATCCCATATTCCATGTCTCTTTGCTTAAGAAATGAATAGGTGACCCAATAGTTGTAGTCCTTATAGAGGGCCTAGAAATTTAAAACAATCTCTCTTACGAGGGAATCCCAGTCATGCAGTCATGAAATAACTCAGTCATGAAATTATGCATCAGATATGCATTCTCAATATGAGATTTCAGTTTATCAGTAATGTCAGTCATGTAACCATGTTTCAGATATGCACGCTCAGTGACTAAGTTCAGTTTATCTATGTCCTCAGCTTAGTCAGTCTCATTCGAGGATGAATATTCCCAAGGGGAAGATATTGTAAGACCCCGCAAATCCTAAGCTTAACTCAGCCATTAAAGATTACTGAGGGGTCCCAAAGTTAGAAAATTTCAGCTAGGTATTAGGACTTAGTCCTTTCTAAGCCCTTCGAATTTTAGTGAATTTATTTATGACCTTCCTGACCTTGAAAAGTTAATTTTTAATTTGAGTCATATTCAATGATTGAAATAGCATGCCTCAGGTAAGTTTTAGATTTTTCGGACGAGGATTGGATCAAATACAAATTTCAAAAATAGTAGCTCACCGCGATTATACCACGTCGGGGTGAGTATAGCGATGGTTCATCTATCGCATCACGATGAAAGCCATTTTGGCATTTGGCAAAATCTATTAGCTCACCGCGATTAGGACGCGTCGCGGTGAGTCTCAAATTAGCAAATGTCACGATCCAGTAGCTCAGCGTGATTGGGCCGCGTCACGGTGAGCATAGAAATGGTCACTCCACCGCATCGCGGTGAGGCTTTAATCCACATTCCAGTTATGGGATTTTAAATCCCAAGGGCATCTTAGACATTTCCCATGAACTAGGTTAGCCTAAAACATAAAAATTTTCCCTTATGACCTAAATATATTATTATTCACTCAATTGTTTCCTAATTTCATCATCCTCTCTCAAAAGCAATAAACCCTAGTCTTAAAAAATTCAAGAACAAGGCTCAAGAATTCCTTCAAGAACCTTAAAGGATTAACATTCTAAGGTATTCTAGGTGTTTATTCATGGGTCTC
>NW_025836584.1:0-1441 GCF_002878395.1 Capsicum annuum | reverse complement strand
TTTGTCATTGATAATATGGCTTTTGGCTATAACAGTGTCTACAACAGTTGGATCTGCATAAATGATGAACCCAGAATCTCTGGGTCTACCTGTATGCCTATTTTTCATAATCACCAAAACTATTATCTCTCGATACCTCTCAAAGTACTTAAACAATTGTTCTACCAAAATCCAATTTTCATTAACACTCTCATCAGTAAATCGAAAACCCACTACAAAAAAAAAGTAATAATACATTAAAACAATGAAGAAGAAGAGCAAAGTAACAACTTTGTTTAAACGAAATGAAATATTAAGAACGTTATTACCTGACAACCAAAACTATGGCTTTTGTGTTCTTATCTCAATTCTCAGCAACAACAAACCGTACAACTTCCGATGAACTCAGTATGAGTGCGGCAAGTGCAGTAGGCCTGATGGATATTCTGGTATGTTTTTTCATAGTTGCTAGGATATTATTCGAAACGATATTAAGAAATATGTTCAGGATTTCTTTAGGGGGAAGAACTTGTATAAGTTTTATTTACATACTTTCCTGATTCTTATTCCTAAAATAGATTCTCCATCAAATTTTTCTGAACTTAGACCTATTAGTTTGAGTAATTTCACTAGTAAAATTATTTCCAAAATTCTTGCTAATAGGCTTAATCCCCTGTTGGGTAGGATAATCTCTGATAATCAAAGTGGTTTTATTAAAGGTAGATTAATTACTGATAATATTTTACTTACTCAAGAGATTGCTTAGAGTATTAAGCAATACAATAAAGGCGGCAATCTAATAATGAAGCTTGATATGGCCAAGGCATATGATAAAATGTCATGGAATTTTTTAATGAGTGTTATAAAGAGGTTCGGTTTTTCTGGTATTTGGCTGGATATGATTTGGAGGATTATTGCCAATGCAGGTATTCCATTCTCATTAATGGAACTAGGGTGGGCTTTTTTAGCTCCTCCCATGGCCTTAAACAAGGTGATCCCCTCTCTCCTTCTCTTTTCATTGTTGGCTCTGGGCTTTTATCTACAATGTTGAACAATCTAAACTTCGATGAGAATTTTACTCCTTTCATCATGAATCACAATGGCCGTATCATTAATAATCTAGCTTACGATGATGATATAGTAATTTTTAGCGGGGGTAATAACAAGATGATCAAACTCATTAAGCATCAAATAAGGAGGTACGAAAAAACCTTTGGTCAAAAAGTGAATAATGACGAGCTTTTTCGTAAATGCTCCAAATACTTCTCCTCATAGGATTAACAGAATGAGAAGAATGACTGGTTATATGGATAAAAAATTTCCTTTCAATTATTTGGGTTGTCCAATATATAGTGCAAAGAAAAATCTCAGGTATTTTGATAGTATACTTGCAAAAAATGTTAATAGGCTAAATAGATGGAAAAGTAGCAAGCTTTCTGATGGTGGAAAAATTACACTTATT
>NW_025836583.1:0-1441 GCF_002878395.1 Capsicum annuum | reverse complement strand
AACCTATCTTAAAATACATTTTAATTACTAGAAAGAGATCACATCTATTTGGACTCCGTTGGTGGCAACTTGTAACGACACATGGGACAATTTGGGTTTTTAAGAAGCCAAGTTTCGATGCAGCCATAATGGAAACTGTGGCTGCAAGGCAAGCTGTATGGTTCTGATCCAGGTGAGTAACTATCCTTGCATATCATACACTCGTCTGTCCATTCATTTTCTGGAAGCTGAACTCTTTGCAACGACTGCATTATTGATCTTAATGCAGACAGTGACATGAATTCTCTCCTAGCTTGCTCAGTTAAAGTCTGTACAAGTTCCCTTTCATAATTCTCATCATAATGCATGCACCAACAATTTATTGTGTTCCTCACAGCATCTTTAATATCCCCTTCACGGGCTTCAATCCATCGTAATTTTTTCATATAAAGATGGTTTGTGTGATTGTCCCAATCCCTTGATTACTTTATAAGTAACTCTCCAAACTATTTCTCCAATCTCATCATATTGGTTTTTAACAATTCTGGATTTGGTAAGTTCAAATTCTTGAGGAGATACATAAAGTTTCTCAACAATTATCAGGCTCACATAAGTTGTATCATCATCTTGCAAAGGAGGTGCAAGGTTCTTTGTTGTACGAGCATACTCCAAAATTTGTTTGATTAAATCATGTTTGCTCTCCAAGATTTTCTCAAGACCCATGATAATGAGTTTTACTTCCCATACCACTTAGTATGCAAGGAGTACTCTTCGATAATGTTATCAACACAAGTGTAAGCAAACTTTACAAGTAGATCAATCTCCAACTTAAAATTGATGCCTGAAATATTGACTGCATAAGGAAGAGTACTTCTAGCATTACGAAATTGGGGGAACACATGAATTTGACTGGCAGATGTGGATGACTCCATTATTTGATGAAACTAATCGAAGCGTAAATATTGAAGTTTGCAACTGGACTCATAAGTATATATAGAATAAGAAAAAAATGTTTTCCCTTTTTGTGTAGGATTAGGACTTGCACTTGGATTCCTAGCTGTTACCAAATTACGCGTGAAATAGCTTACCAAATATATATGGTATCTTGATTACCACGCATTTCCATTTAAATACACTATATGATTATATTTCTAACCAATTAGATTAATTATACTAGTCAAGTATACGTGTTTTGCACGCGTGTCTCGTGTTAATCAACAAAACTATACATCAATGAAAAGTTTAATGAATTAAAAATTTTTTTGCTCATCAAAGAAAAAGATGTAGAGGAAAATTAAGCCACAATTAATGGAGCCTTTATTGTACATATACATCATATTAAATTAAAATATAAATATTATTAGTGCTCGACGATCCAATTCAGGGTATAAAATATAACAAAAAGGGAGCATAGAAGTCATCAAATTAAGAAAACACAAGTAAAAAAACACTTTGTAAGAAT
>NW_025836582.1:0-1019 GCF_002878395.1 Capsicum annuum | reverse complement strand
CGTTTAAGTTCTCCTAAAAATATTTAAGTTCCCTAGTATTTTAATTGCTTTCTAATGGATGACCCATCTATTATAACAGATTTTCTATCTGTTTGATAATTTCCAACAGATGAATCATCTGTTGATTCAAATTAAGCAATTACTAGTAATAACTAGATTAATTTAGCTAAAATTAAAGAAGTCCTTAATACAATGGGACAAACATTTGAGTTCTCCTAAAAATGTTTGAGTTCCCTAGTAATTTAATTATTTTTCAACAGATAGTCATCTGTTGCAATAAATGCTTATAACAGATTAGTCATTTATTGATTCAAATTAAGCAATTATTAATATTAATTAAATTGATTTAACTAAAATTGAAGACAAGACCTTAGACAATGGGGAAATGTTTGAGTTCTCCTAAAAAACATTTGAGCTTTAGTATTTTTAATTGTTTTTCAACACATATTTTGTCTATTTAGTAATTTCAAACAGATGAGTCATATGTTGCAACAACTTAGTCATCTGTTGCAATAGATGACTATATCTATTTGATAATTTTCAATAGATGAATTAGTTGTTGCAACAAGTGAGTCATTTGTTGCAATAGATGTCTATATTTGTTTGGTCATTTTCAACAGATATTTTTATTTGTTTGGTCATTCCAACAGATTACTTATCTTTTGTAACATATTAGTCATCTATTGATTCACATTAAGTCATTATTAGTAATAACTAAATTGATTACTAAAATAAAATATGAATTAATAAGTTCAATTGTAGTTTTAATTAATCTCAAGGTAATTACATGATCAACTAAGTATGTTCGTCTTGAGTAGAGTGATCAATTGACCAATTTTATTTGAAACGATTCAAACTAAGTCATCATTATAAACAACTATATTGAGTTAACTAAAATTAAAGATGAATTAGTAAGTTCAATTGCGATTTCAATTAATCTCATATTAATTATATGATCAATTAAGTGTTTCGTACTGTGTAGAATGATTAATTGACCAATTTTATGTGAAACAATTCAA
>NW_025836581.1:0-1339 GCF_002878395.1 Capsicum annuum | reverse complement strand
TCTAATAAACAAGACTAATACATATAGAGACAGAAGATACAATAATGGATTTTCGATTGATTGAGAAATGGGTTTTCTAGAAAATCACACTATTGTATCTTCTGTCTCTATATGTATTAGTCTTGTTTATTAGACTATTCTAATGATTAATTTCTTGTGGACTAAGATGTGTATTTGTCCTCGATCTGTTAAATTGAATTACAGACTGCTCTGCTTCTTTAATCTTGTCTGTAAAATTTCATCCAAGTTTCTGTTAAGATAATCGGGTAACAAAGTTTTATATATATATATATATAGATATACATATAAACATATATAAGTATAAAGCTTGTGGCGTTTGAATTAAAGCAATAATTTTGTTAGTGTGATCAAAAATTACCCTAGCATAAGAAGTGCTGGACCTTTCAATCTTGCATTGTGAATACAAGTATCATGAAGCTAAATATGACTAGTTTTTCCATTGGAAAAGAGAAAGTGTTAGACTATGCCACGATTCTATTAATAAATTCAATAGCTAGAATTGTTTGGCCATAAGAGAAAAGGTAAATTTTTGACAGAATTAACCTATCTTAAAATACATTTTAACTACTAGAAAGAGATCACATCTATTTGGACTCCGTTGGTGGCAACTTGTAACGACACATGGGACAATTTGGGTTTTTAAGAAGCCAAGTTTTGATGCAGCCATAATGGAAACTGTGGCTGCAAGGCAAGCTGTATGGTTCTGATCTAGGTGAGTAACTCTCCTTGCATATCATACAATCGTCCGTCCATTTATTTTCTGGAAGCTGAACTCTTTGCAAAGACTGCATTATTGATCTTACTGTAGGCAGCGACATGAATTCTCTCCTAGCTTGCTCAGTTAAAGTCTGTACTAGTTCCCTTTCATAATTCTCATCATAATGCATGCACCAACAATTTATCGTGTTCCTCACAGTATCTTTAATATCCCCTTCACGGGCTTCAATCCATCGTAATTTTTCATACAAAGATGGTTTGTGTGATTATCCCAATACCTTGATTGCTTTTGAAGTAACTCTCCCAACTATTTCTCCAATCTCATCATATTGGTTTTTAACAATTCTAGATTTGGTAAGTTCAAATTCTTGAGGAGATACATAAAGTTTCTCAACAATTATCAGCCTCACATAAGCTGTATCATCATCTTGCAAAGGAGGTGCAAGGTTCTGTGTGGTACGAGCATACTCCAAAATTTGTTTGATTAAATCATGTTTGCTCTCCAAGATTTTCTCAAGACCCATGATAATGAGTTGTACTTCCCATACCACTTAGTATGCAAGGAGTACTCTTCGATAATGTTGTCAACACAAGTGTAAGC
>NW_025836580.1:0-1074 GCF_002878395.1 Capsicum annuum | reverse complement strand
AAGTCATGGATCCTGGCAGCAACTGAATCACCTCCCTGCTACTGTGGAGCTGGGCTGGGTTGGCCTGAACATTTGCAGTAATAGCTTAGGCCAGTGCCTGAAAGGCTGTCCAAAATTTAGCATAAGACACATTTTTATTCAATGGGTCAGCGGGTTGAGGTTGTTGACCATCATTATTTATTCTCGCTCGACGTGGAGGCATATTTCTAAAAGAGGAGAACACGAATCAATAGCAGAGAGAGACACTTTAAGCATGATAGACTTCTGAAAGAAAGAATCACACTTTTTCCTAAAACGTCTTGTAGCCTCTTGCTCATAGATGTGGCGTGCTACATACCGATGATCAAGACTCTACTTAACGCGGCTTGTCAGACTCCCTAGGACACCTTAAAACCTTAGGCTCTGATACCAAGTTTGTAATGCCCTAGAAAATGGGTCCCAGAGTGTCACACGGTGCTTGAGGCTACGAGTAGCCCCAAGCTAACCTTTTGAGCCCTTTTCATTCAGTTTAACACAAATCAACGGGGTTTCCATAAATAATCCTCAAATATCAACAGAGTAATCATCATCCAAGAATAAAAGAATTTTAAAAAGATAACAAAATATGACTTATTAGTCAACTCCCAACATCTATACTAGTCTGACAAGCATCTAAGAAAATCAATAAAACCAGTGAGCCATTAGTACATGCCCCAACTGACTCATACTCAGTTATCAAATGTAAATAATTCTGTGAAACCAACATCAGACATCACATCCTCGGAATATAAGGACTCACCACAACAGAAGATATAGAAGTGCGTGCCTGAAGAATCATGGTCGAACCTAGAACTGAGCACCTGAACCTACATTCTGAGAAAATGCAGCCCACATCCGAAGATGTGGGTTAGTACCATGGAAAGGAACCGAGTATATGGGAGTGTATGCAGTTGTATAAACATCATCATCATAAATATTTATAAGAAATATGCAGGATGTATGAAAGACTCACATAGCCCGAAGAAAATCATCATAATCATGAGAGGATAAAATAAGTACAATAACACATGTGAGTCATCATATAATTTGTCAATC
>NW_025836577.1:0-1807 GCF_002878395.1 Capsicum annuum | reverse complement strand
CAAGGACTTTAAAGCTGAAGACAAAACAAAGGTTCTTGCACGAAGAATAGGAAACCATGCAATGAGAAAGGATGTTAGAAGTGTGAACTTGAGCCATAGTACAAGAGTGGGTCGTTTAGCCGTTGGTTTCTCTTCCTAGACGTATCATCGTTTAGTTGTTGCTGTTGGTGTGAATCTTCTTATATTCTCAGCATAGCAAAGATGATTGGTCTCGTATTTGAGATGATAAACTTAGTGAGTAGGTTAGCATTTCTGTTAGATATGCTGCATATAATTATGCCTAGTTTCGTATAGATAATGTCTTTGAGCCAACTTCTTGATATACCACAAATATTGTGCTATTAAAGATCAACATACTTTGTGTAAAATGTTAAAAGTTGTTGTTTAACTGGTAAAGTTGCTGCCATGTGACCAGGAGGTCACGGGTTCAAGTCTTGGAAACAGCCTCTGGCAGAAATGCAAGGTAAGGCTGCATACGATATGCCCTTGTGGTGGGGCCCTTCCTCGAACACCGCGCATAACGGTAAATTTATTGCACCGGGCTTCCCTTTGTTAAAAGTTGTTGTTCAATTAGTAGTTAATATTTTGTACCATTCCTGCTAATGTTTTTACTGTTGAATCTCTCTTTCTTTCAATGTACTGTAACATGATTTTGTATCAACTTCCATACCGAATTGAGCAAAGTTGTACTAGGTGGTTTTCGTGACACAAGATGATGTTTTTTTTCCACAATGGACTGTAGACGAAATCTTTGTTTTTGCTACATTCTTAAGACTTTTCAAGCAAGATGAGTCAATGTCAGAAATATGAAAGAACTGAAGTGATTATTAAAGAATTAGGCCTGACTCAAGACTTTGTTACACTTAGTATCACATTGAATTGAGTGAACCGTGTCATTTAAAGATTCAACATGCTATCAATATCAGATATTTATTTATTCATCATTCGCGTATATAAATGTATCCCCCCACCACCACTACAAGAATAGGATAATAGGATCACCATTGTTGGTAGTTGATTGGTATCTCTCATGGAGACTACTCAGTAAAGCACATCCGATCATTTTATTTCTTCTAATTAAATAAATACATGTACTTTATAATATTCTATTAACTTATTTTACTACTTAATTACATAATAATCACCATCACATACAAATCATCAAATAAATTCATGCCATAATTTGATATTAACATCATAATACACTTGCTAATCTGTCAAGTCTTTTACTCCCTATGTTTCGAAAAGAATGACCTAGTTTAACTTGATACGGAGTTTAAGATAATAAAGAAGACTTTTGAATCTTGTGGTCCTAAATTAAAGTTATGTCAAATGTACTAAAATGCCCTTTAATCTTGTGGTCTTAAACATACCACGGAAAAGTTCAAAGTAAAGTATTGCCAAAAAGGGAAAGGGTCATTCTTTTTAAAACGGATTAAAAAGAAAAGTAGATCATTCTTTTTTAAACGGAGGGAGTATTAATTACAAACCATAGAGAAAAAATATGGAATATGTTATATGATTGTGACCTTTTAACACCTTAAGCTACCAAACGAAATATCACTCTCTTTAAATGGCCAATATAAATCATTCACGGCCTGTTAATTTGTGTTTATTTGTTCATCCATTAATTGAAAGGAAAAAAGAAAAAGAAAATTGTGGTATCTTTTTTCTTTTCTTGTGTTTCTGAGCCATCGTATATTGTTCGACTGTCGATGTATATAAGTTATATTTTATTTTCAAAATATGATAACTTACATCTATTAGTTGCGTAAAAGGATATTATATAATTTAATATATTGTAGAA
>NW_025836576.1:0-1015 GCF_002878395.1 Capsicum annuum | reverse complement strand
CCACGTAGGTCCGCCCCTCGTTAATTTAATAACGTTTTAATAACGTTAATTTAATAACATTTTAATTACATTAATTTGATAACGTTAATTTAATATACTACTACTACTATCCTTAATAACATTAAATTAATAACGTTTTATTAAAACTATAATTTTTTTATTATTAGTATTGTTTCATCTTTAATTTAATATTTAAATAAATAATATTTAGATATATTATATAACTTAAATTCGTCCTCTGCTTTATAATATATATACATACCCGCTCGATTTTTCTGTATGAGGCTGACCCGCCTAATTAATAAATCTTCAATATTGCTCTTTTTCCGCATTGACAAAAGAAATTAGATGTCATTTTCATTTTTGAGCCGAAAACAATAAAAAAATAATAGTGAAGAATCTTTTAAAGGTCATATTTGTGCAATTTTGAATAGTTAAAGGTTATATTTGTGCACTGTCAAAGTTTAAGGTCATATTTATGTATTATGCCCTTAGATTTTAAGCTGGACGCGCTCAATTTTGCGTGTTGAACACGCGTTTTGTCACGTAAGATTGGAGGTCATATTTGTGCAGTTTTGAATAGTTAAAGGTCATATTTGTGCACTCTCAAAATTTAAGGTCAAAGTTATAATTTGATGTCAAGTTTAGGATCATTTTTATGTATTAACTCTTAAATTATGAAGAAAGAAAACATGTACGATAAAAATATCGAACTAATTTCAATGATGGAGGAAGGAACTACACTGCTAAAAATACTTAAATAAATTTAAAGATACTTCCGCACAACACTTCTTGCACAAAAGATCTATGAAATGAACTTCTCACTCCAACTTTTCATCCCACTGATAAAGTACATGTTTGAAATTTTTTAGATTAATATGAAATAACTCTTTAATAAATTATAGTATATGTATATGTATTTTATAATACAAAAGACAAAAACGATATATTTATTAAAAAGATTTAAAAAAATAATAATGAAGAATATTCGAAATGCAAATCTATATTTCTTTCT
>NW_025836575.1:0-1378 GCF_002878395.1 Capsicum annuum | reverse complement strand
GGGATTCTAAATTAATTTCAATGGGTCAATGGATACGTGGAAAAGAGCAAGTTTCAGCTGGTACAACCGATAAAGTGGACCTTTAGTCGCTTAAAGGGTGGTTGCTTAAGTGTTAAAGGAATCGTGCTAGTTGCCAAGCTAGTCCCTCATATCTCTTTAGCAAAGGCTTAAACACTTTATCAGATATCTCCTAAGTGATTTATTGCCCACTTTAGCGAAGGTCAGCCAAATACAAAGATCACTTCAGGGATCATGTGCTGCTTTAGCATTATTGACTTAAGCAGTAAAGTGATTGCTTAAGCCGAAACTATAGGCACATTATATTCCCTTCTTCACTCACTTTTCTCTTATTTTTCAAGTCTCAACGTCCACTAAACCCTTGAAAACTTGGAGAATTTGGGAAAGTGATACTTGGGTGATCATGGAGTATTGGTAAGATCGAGAAAGTCATTTCCTTATTATAGTCCTTGGTACATTTTCTTCTAATTCTTAATTTAACTATCCGTTTTTGTCATAAATCCATAGCATATTTATGGTTTGATTAGGTTGTTTTTTGAACTTAGAATTTACTTATTCTTGTGGATAAATGATCCTTGAGAGTAGAGAGACATGGTGACAGTTTTAAAGTTATGATTTAGCAAGCAGGCCTCACATGGGATTTTAACTTGATTTTTGGAACCAAAGAATTAAAATTCAATTTGGGTATCATTATCCTTGTACTAATGTTTAGAATACTATTTTGATAGGGTGGTATCGTGCAGAGGCTTTTCAGAAGGAAAAATCTCCAATTTAGCAATCTTTAGCGGGCATTCTTTAGCATATAGGTAGCATGGGCTTACTAATCTCTTAAAGTGTAATGTGGGAATGATCGGAATATTTGTTGAATGTTTTGTTTATCGTATTTGGAAAGTGCACTTCTCTAACCGGGGAATGCCCCGAGGTAATTTGTATTTACTCCCCGGGGAATGCCCCGAAGAATTTTGTACGCTAAGGATGCTCGTGATCAAGGCCAAAGGCAGCGGGTAAAGCATGGTTTAGGACTAGTGTAGGTTATTTCAGTATTTTTATTTCGATTTGTAATAATTGGACTGGATTTTACATTTTTTTTATTTTTGTTTTGTTATTGTTTGATTATTTTGAATGCTTTTGTGTGGTTTATGCATTTGTAACGTCAATTTATCCGATACGCTCTGCCAAGCGACCGTGGTTGAACCACGGGATCGAGGGGTGCCTAACACGTTCCCCTCGGTCAACAGAATTCCTTAGCCGGAATCTCTGTTCGTAAACCAGTTTAAGAGTTAAATGGTTTTCGAAAAGGATTTTTCAAAAGTGACTTGGCATAATCCGATGTGCCAAGTCACTTTTGAAAAATCCTTTT
>NW_025836574.1:51597-64655 GCF_002878395.1 Capsicum annuum | reverse complement strand
GGCTACTAGGTGTTTAGGAATATTTCCCTTTCTTTATGTTCTAGTTCATGCTATGGAGTCAGAATGTTCCTCTTTAATACTTTAATTCGTGCTATGGTGTTGCCCATACGAAGCTAAATTTATCTAAATTCTTTACTTACTTTGATGCACTTAGATATGTCTCATTATTGATGTGATTCAGGTGTAGAAGTCTAGAATCTAAATGGTATGGCCCTTTCTGATTGAGCCATCTAAGATTTTGAAATTGTGCAAGGACTTGTGAAGAGTCTGTTAGTGCCTCAGAGTGTATTGATTCTAGTGTGAACTTTGATTTTGATGAAATCGTGCTTTTCAGCCTGCGGTATTAAGTGTATTCAGTCCTTTTCAGAATTTATGTTGCAGATGTCACACATGAGGGGGAATGATGTGTAGCAGAATGTTGGAACTGTATTTACTCCCGAGTAGTAGTATAAGTTAAATGTCGGTATCATGACCTATTAGTGGTGATGTTGGACCAAGAAGTTGGTAATGTGAAGTCACAAAGTTAGAAGTTAGAGTGAGGGTGACTTTCATATAAATAAATATTTTATTTGAATAATCGATTTTTGAGGATGATTTACCTCTTTATAGTGATAGACTAATATGGTGGCTACTAGCATGTATGGATTGTATAGTAGTCTGTGGAGAGAGTGTTTGACAAATTTTTATTCATACAGAGAAATATATGTATTCTTGGATCATTGATTATTGTGTGTCAAGTTTTTATCTCTTATAACCTTGTTATCGTTGTGTTGTGAAACTCAAAGTCTGGTGAAGTCGTGTGGGGCTCTTTTGATTTACTAGCAGCTTGTTGTCCATCTTGCTGATTCTTGTGTTGGTTGGAACTGGGGGGTTTAGAGGCGTAATGTCAAGAAAAGTGGTAAGGGCAATTTATTGAATATATGTATAGCAGAACCTTTTTGCATGAGATTGAGTTGGTATTAAAGTGATACATCCTTGTGTGTTAGTTTAGTAGAAGGTAGAGAAGGAGTTATTAGTCAAAGGGAATTGTTGTTTGCTTGAAGTATGAAAAAGTCTTGATTAGCTAGGAGGTTATAATTATAGACTCATGGTTGTTGTGGAATTTGAAGGTAGTCTAAATGTACGCTTGGGAAAGTAAGTGTGACGTGAGAAAGCCGTATAAGTAGATAAGATTGTATGGGGTTATAATATAAGATTAAGATTGACCATGTCTATTATGTGACTATACCCCCTTGACCTTCTTTTCTTTGGTAGTTGTAAACTAGTACTACTTGTGAGAAGGTATGTAGTAGATTTTGAGGCATAATTGATGTCATGAAGGTGTTTTGGCTGTGGGTTGTATCTAAATAAAATGAGATATTTAGGAAGAATATCCCAATTTGATGGACTAGTCTATTATGTTGCATTCTTCATTGGTGGTGGATGATTGATGCTAGACTATAGGCTTGATGTGTTGTAATAGTGCATGTTAATGAATTATAATAAGAAAAACTGTAAGGTCATGATCGATTATTGTGGCTACAGAGTCCTAGTGTACTATTGTTTCTTGATGTTTTATTTCGTAGTTTCCAAGTAAGAATCGTGTGTAAGGTTGGGTTGTAAATCATGTTTAGCCCTAGACATTAAGTTTGAATAGTTGAGGGCCATGAAGGCGGTATTTTTTTTCTAATGCTATTACATGATGTGTGTGGTTAGTGGTACCATTGAGTTGTTAGGTGGAGAAAAGAATTGTTAGACAGTATATGGTGTTCTAAATAGCCAAGTTAAGGAGTTTTGATGGATAATGTTGAGCCTTTTGATATGATCTTGATTCTCATAGTAGAGAGATATAAGTTTGGAGCCGTGATGCTGGTAGACTATGACAGAAGTGGTATGGTTTGTCAAAGTTTTGGAGATATCCATGTTTAATGTTAGGAGAATCAAAGCCTAAGGTTTGGTAATTCTATCCTAGTTTATGAGTTATATGTCTATATTCCATGCTATAAAGTAGTGTCATTGTTGTGATTCCTTAGTTGGATGTCTTGTGTAACTCATGTCAGAGATTCCTTGTTGCCTAATGCTACTAGAACTTCTTTAGAAAGAGTGTTGAAGAGATACTCCAGTGAAGTATAAGTGTCCAGTATGATTCAGTTTAACAGTCAGGCAGACAAGTTACTGTGGTTTTCCACCTTTTCATCTAGTCCTACTATCTGAAGTCCAATGCGTATGACCATCCCAAAAGATAATCTATTCCATCCGTGTAAGTTACGAACTTAGTTCGGTCCAAGCATCGTGTTTCTGATTCAGTTATTTAGTCACGACTTAGTTCATAAGAGTTTAGCACATAATCTTAAATTTTTCTAGCTATTTTAGCTCAGTGTAATACCTTTGTATGATCTAAATCTTTTTGCCTCATGATTTGTACTTACCTAAGTTATCACTTTCAAATCTAATGTGTGTTATTTGAGCATAAACACTTTGGGGAAAATCCTAAACACTCAGCATGAATCAACTCCTTAAAACAAGTAAGGGAAAGTCAGCTCAGAATTCAGTTTCATGATAGAAGTTTAAATATTTCAGATCAGTTATATCCTTTCTTAGAAGACACATAATGTCCGCGTTATTCCACACCTTTAAGCTTTAACGTTCCTACCCATCATCCGGGGATGAATGATCCCAAGGGGGAGATAATGTAATTCCCCGCATTTTGGGCTAGAATGAAAACCTTCATTTCTATAAGTAGATGATCGAAAAGACATAAATCCTATGCAAATTTTCCATGTTAATTGATTATGTAATGCGGGAAATGGAATGAGCTTTCCATCCATATAAGATTCGCCCAAATCTGATACTCAGGCAAGATGTTATGGCTAATTTAAGTCCTAGTCGTAAAACATCATCATTTTGGTGCTTGGCGCATCGCGGAGGTGGTCTATTTAGCAATTGTCAACTTCCAGTAGCCTAGCGCGATTGTGGCGCATCGCGCTGAAGTTTCAGGACCGAACAAGTGGGACAACACGATGGCTCTACGTCGCGGTGACCCTAAGAATCCTATTTGGCAATTTCCAGTGAGCCACCGCGATTGTGGCGTATCGCGGTGGCCCATAAAATTGGGCTCCAGTTATATTTTTATTCCATCTCATTAAGGGTATATTAGGTATTTTCCACCCCTTATCAGCTTAAACATGGGATTTTTAACCTCAAATGACCTCATTGTTGATATTTTCATCATAAACCATCAAGAACACTCCTTAGGGTTTCAAACAAGAAAACCCAAACAACTCAAGATTCAACCGTGGGTTTTAGAAATTGATTAAAGATTTGGAATCCCCAAGCCGTGGGCGTCAAGAATCATCCATTAATTTTCTAAATAGAGGTACGTGGGGTTTATCGCTTGTTGAAAACACTCAATTATGATTTAAAGATTATCAAGCATGAATTTGTTAAAGGGGTTTGAAATCCATGATTTTATTATGCTTTATTCATGTTGTTGATATTGTTGTTTTGGCCTTTAGGCCCCATCTCCTTAAATTGATTTACAAGTATATGTATATGTATGAAATTAAAATTTAAGATTTGTTTGAGAGCACAGATTATGAAGTCCCTCTCTTGTGATAAATTCAAGTTTATGATCTTATTGTGAATGATTTGAAATGCATGATTTATGGTTTGAAATTAGTCTTCTCAGTACCTTAGTGTTTGAGCATGATTTAGAGATGATGAGATGGAGCTTCTTGCTATAATTACATCCTTGTTTTAAATGAGAAAGAGTTTCATGAGATTGAGAAATTTGACATGGCCACCTTGTATTATTGAAATGCTTGATAAAGAGAATTACTTGTATGGTTTTACATGAGTTTTTTAAAAGAATCATTGGTATGGTGGTCCTGAATTCCATGGCTTTGAAAACAGAGATATAATTTTCTGTAAATGGCTCAGAAAATGTGACTTGCAAGCCAATGGTATGACGATACCATAAGTATGTATGCCATAATAGATAAGAGATTTCAGAGTATGTTTTCAGAAAATGCATGATTTTAAAAGAGTTAAAAATGGGCTTAAAGAGGGTTAGGTGGTTACCCGAAGAGGCTTGAGTTCAAGTAACTCTTAGACTAAAATCGTATTTGCCGATACGGGTAGATTATTATTGTACACAGGCGACGGTCGTGTGGCGTAGTAGATTCAGAGACTCCGACCCTTGCGGCACACTTGGGTTGGAGGCTTGGCTGCCGAGTTAATGATAGTTTCCATATAGCCTGTGAAATTTCAAAGTTGTAGTGTATACCACCTAGCGCAGAAGAAAGACAAAAAGTGTCACAGATTTAAGATGTTTTTATAGAGTCTTTTAAAGTGCTCATGTGATTTATTACTATATGATATGTTTATGAACTGTTTTAAATTGCTCTCATATATGTTGAATATAAATGATTATTTGGAATTGCTCTATGTACTAGTACATTTGTATTGACCCCCCTCCTCTACCTCTCAGGTTATGAGGCTCAATCTAGGGTTCCAGATAAACAGTAGGTAATTAAGACAACAAATCAGATTGTGCAGTGGTGAGCCTTCTCTATTCTAGAAATCCTGTCTTTTCAGATTATGTCATCTATTATAGTTTTGGTCTACTGGGGGCCTTGTCCCAATTTTCAAATAGTTGTCAGATTTTCATGTAGTAGAGATTACGCAGACTGTTCCAGATATTGTTTAATAGATTTTGGATTGCATTCATTATTGTTAAACTTAACCCAGAGTATGACCATGTTTCCGTATTAGATCATAATGCCACATTTTCTTTTATTATATGAATGTTGTGCATGACTACCAGATAGAGTAGGATGTCCGGGCCTTCAAGGTTTGGGATGTCCGTCATGGCCAGGCCCTAGTTCGGGTCGTGACATTACCATTCAAAAATAAAATAATCATGGCACTCCAAATATTTCTTATTCTATAGTCCATGGATTCAATTTGAAATATTACATTGAATTGTCTTCTTTAACTATTTTACTTGATTTGGTAATACATTTATAATTTTTCCCAAATTAATAAATAATTTTTTAATTCATATTATATTTGTTTTACTTAGCTTATTTTCCTTTATATGTATGGGTACTATGTTGGAACTATTTAAAAAATTGCTAAAAAAGAAAAATTCTTAATCTTTTAATTGATATTTTTTTCCTTATTCTTTTCCTACTGCCATAAAATAATTAGCGTGAAATTAAATATGGATTGCTACATTGTTGACCATTTTCTCCTATAAATATAGATATATTTGCTCCTCATTTTTTCAACTTATCTCAACACCCAAAGGCGTTCTTCTCACTTTCTAACATATATATACACTAGCAAAATTACTTCCTTTTTTTATTTCTTCATTTTGTTTGTATAATTAGATCAGGAGATCTTCCGACGCTCAGTTGAATATATGAAATAAATTTATTTTCACGGATTCATGACCCTCGTCATATCCCATACAACACCAGAATTATCATTACTAGCACCAATAGTAGGTGCTGTAACCAATACCTACAGCAATTTGTAGAAACTATTCGCGAATGGGATATCCATGGCTTATAGATTGTTCAAATTGTGGGAGGTATTGGTTGCGATAGTGTGCAACATCCCGCAAAATTGTCCATGCGTTAGCTCGTGCTAATATGCTCTTAGAGTTAAATGACTAGAATAGTGTCAAAGAGACTTAGTCTCATTTTTAACTTCCAAAATGAATAAAGTTCAAACCATATTTATTTTCCCTAATTTAAACTTTTTATCATGTGGGAAATTGAATAAGCTTTTCGTCGATATAAGATTCGCCCAAATACGATACCTAGACAAGAAGTTATGGCTAATTTAAGTCCTAATCGTAAAACACCATCATTTTGGTGCTTGGCACATCACAGAGTGGACCTATTTAGCAATTGTCAAATTCCAATATCATAGCGCGATTGTGGTGCGTTGCGCTGAAGTTTCAAGTCCCAACCAGTAGGACAACGCAATGGCTCTGCATCGCGGTGACCTTAAAAATCCCATTCTTCTATTTTCAGTGAGACACCGTGATCATGGTGCATCGCGGTGGTCCATAAAATCGGGCTCCCAGTTATATTTTTATTCCATCTCATTAAGGGTATATTGGGTATTTTCACCCCCTTATCAGCTTAAACATGGGATTTTAATCCCAAATGACGTCATTATTAATATTTTCATCAGAAACTATCACGAACACTCCTTAGGGTTTCAAACAATAAAACCCAAACAACTCAAGATTCAACAGTGGGTTTTAGAAATTGATTGAAGATTTTGAATCCCCAAGCCGTGGGCATCAAGAATCATCCTTTAATTTCCTAAATACAGGTACGTGGGGTTTATCCTAAAAACTACATGGGCTTATCAACACTAGAACATGATTTAAAGATTATCAAGCATGAATTTTAAAGGGGTTTTGAAACTTATGATTTAAATTTCACATCTTGCGTGTGTTGATGAGATTATTGTTTTGGTCTTTAGGCCTTTCCCCCTTAAATTGATTTAAACTTATATGAATATGTATGATGTTGAAGATTTGATTGAGAGCATTATGATTGAAACACCTCTCTTTGATGATTTAGAGTTGATGAACTTGTTGGGAGTGATTTGAGATGCTTGTTTAATGTTTTGAAGGGAGTCTTTTCAATATTTAAGTATTTAATATGATTTTTATAATGACGAGAGGGAGTATCTTGTTATGATTTCATCCTTGTCTTAAAAATAAAGAATTGTATATGATTGATATCTTTGACATGACCACCTTGTGTATTTGAAATGGTGAAAAAGAGAGTTCTTTTGCATATGTTTACATGAGCTTTAAGAAAGAGTTTCTTGAAATGATTTATTGGTATGGTGGTCTCAGATTTATGTTTTGAAACAGAGATTATGATATGCTAATAATGACTCAGAGATGTGACTTGCAAGTCAATGGTATGACGATACCATATAAATGTATGCCATAATAGAGTTAGAGTTTTCAGAGTATGTTTTCAGAGAATGCATGTCTTAAAGAGGCAAAAATGGGCATAAAGAGAGTTAGGTGGTTGCCTGAAGAGGGCTAGAGTTCAAGTAACTCTTAGCCTAAAACCGTGATTTACCGATTCGGGTATATTATTTGTACGTTGGCGACGACCATGTGGCATAGCAGAGTTAGAAACTCCAGCCCTTGTGGCACACTTGGGTTGGAGGATTCCCCGCCGAGTCAATAACGGATTCCTTAAGGACCATGGAATTTCAGAGTTGTAGGGTATACCACCTAGGGCAGAAGTAAAACAAAGAATGTCTCAGAGTTCAGATGATTTTCTTTCAGAGTCTTTCATAAATGCCCACGAGATTTCTTACTGTATGATATGTTTATGAACTGTTTTTAAATTGCTCTCATATATGTTGAATATAAATTATTATTTTGGATTTGCTCTGCATACCAGTACATCTGTATTGACCCCCTAACTCCCAAGTTTGGAGGCTCAGTCTAAGGGTCAGGCTAATCAGTAAAGTATCCCAGAGAGAAGTGATCTGTGCAGTGGTGAGCCTTCTTTGTTCCAGAAGGCCTGTTATTTCAGATTATGTTATTCCGTTGTTTTGGTCTACTGGGGGTTTTATCCCAGCTTTCATATAGTTGTCAAAGTTTCATGTAGTTGAGATTTTGTAGACTGTTCCAGATGTTGTTTACTTGAGTTCGAATTTCATTCCTTATTGCTAAACTAAATCAAGAGTAAAACTATGTTTCCGTATTAGATTATATTTCTGCATCTCCTTTTATTATGTGAATGTTGTGCATGATTACCAGATAGAGCAGGACGCCCCGGCCTTTATGGTTCGGGATGTCCGTCATGGCCAAGCCCTAGTTTGGGTCGTGACAAACTTAGTATTAGAGCACGGTTCATGTTCCCAGGGTGTCTACGAAATTGCGTCGGGTAGAATTTTACTTATGGGTGTGTAGCGTGTCACACTTATAAGCAGGAGGCTATTAGAAATTTAGGAATTTTTCACCTCTTTGTAATGTAGTTCATGTTTTGTAGTCTAATCTGTCCTCTAATTTGTGATCTCTTGCATTTCAGAAAAACAATCTTGCCTCCCCGTCTTACTAATGATTAGATTGCTCAGACAGATGAGGTCCGTCTCACTCATGGGATGAGGACCCAAAATAGAGCTTAGAATCTGAAGATTGACACTACTCCAGGAGTCCCACTTACTCAGACCAGCTCACCTAGGGCACCTAGAGCTCCCTGGATGGGGACTAACCATACTCAGCCTCGTGAGAGAGAAGTATCTAATGCAGAATACAAATAGTCCATTCATATACTTGCACAGTTGGTAACCACATAGACTCAATGGTCGGAAGATATTAGGTCTGCTTCTGTTACGTCTGAGGCTAAAAGAGTGGGCTTGTTCATGAGAATGAACCCGCCCAAGTTTGCTGGTACCGCGGTAGAAGAGGATCCATAGGAGTTTGTAGACGAGATGGAGAAGATCTTTAAGGTGATGCATATAGATGAGGTAGAGGGGGTTGAGTTAGTATCTTACCATCTTAAGGATGTAGCGAACCAATGGTATAACGAGTGGGAAGATTCAAAGAGTGAGCATGCCAAGCCCACAGTTTAGGCCGAGTTGATGGAAGCCTTTCTCGATCGATTCTTTCCCCTCGAGTTGAGGGAGGCCAAAGACAAAGAGTTTATGAATCTAAAGCAGGGAAAGATTAGTGTCCAGGAGTACACTCTGAAGTTCAACCAACTAGCCCATTATGCTCCAGAGATGACTAGTAACATGAGAGCCCGAATGAGGAAATTTGCATCCAGCCTTTCAGATGACTCAGTGCTTGAATGTCAGGGAGCAATGTTGAACTAGGACATGGATTTTGCCAGACTGTCATTCCACATACAGCAAGTTGAGGAAAAGAAAAAGAAGATCACTGAATCTAGAGAGAAGGACAGATAGGTAAAGAGAGCCAAAACAGCAGACCAGAGCTATAGTCAGCACCAGAGTGGGAATTGGGACAAATGGCAGAAGAAGTTTTGGGGTAATGCGCAGTCTGCAGCTAGTACTTTGGTGTCCATACCCCCAACCAAACAGCGTAATCAATATTTTTAGTATAGGCAGGGGCCGAGGATGCAGGGTTCACAGTCTCAATGTTTATGTGTTACTTGATCCCGGGTCTACCCTGTCATATGTGAACCGTTATGTGGCTGTTGGTTTTGGGGTTTAACCCGATGTGATTGTTGAGCCTTTTTCCGTTTCCACTCCGATGGGGGATTCTGTGGTGGCTAGGAGGGTGTATAGAAATTGTGTGGTGACTTTTTGTGGACGGGATACAATGGTAGACCTCATAGGCCTAGACATGCTTGATTTTGATGCTATCCTAGGGATGGACTGGCTTCATTCGTGCTATGCCACATTAAATTATAGAACCCGAAGAGTCACCTTTTATTTTCCAAATAAACCGGTGAAAGAATGGGAAGGGAATTCTTTAGCGCCTAGAGGAAACTTTATATCTTATCTCAGAGACCGTAAACTTATTTCCAAATTTTGTTTGTACCATCTTATTCGAGTTAAAGATTCTATTACCAAAAGTCCTTCCTTTCCATCTGTCTCAGTAGTAAATGAGTTCCTAGAAGTCTTTCTAGATGATCTCCTAGGAATAACACCTGATAGGGAGATAGATTTTGGCATTGATTTATTGCCAGATACCCGTCCCATCTCTATTCCGCCATATAGAATGGCTCCAGTAGAGTTGAAAGAGTTGAAAGATTGCAGATCTTCTAGATAAAGTTTTATCTGTCCTAGTGTTTCTCCCTGGGGTGCACCTGTACTCTTCGTGTGAAAGAAAGATTGTTCCCTTCATATGTGCATAGATTACTGTTAGTTGAATAAAGGTCACAATTAAAAATAAATATCCTCTTCCTAGGATTGATGATCTTTTTGACCAACTTCAGGGTGCTAAATATTTTTCAAAGATAGACCTTCGTTTGGGATATTATCAGTTGAAGGTTACGGAGTCAGATATTCCCAAAATAGTATTCTGAACAAGATATAGTCATTATGACTTCTTAGTCATGTCCTTCGGGTTGACTAACTCCCCTACAACCTTTATGGATCTTATGAACAGGGTGTTCTGTCAGTTTCTAGATCTGTTTGTGTAACACCCCGCATTTTGGGCTAGAACAAAAACCTTCATTTATATGCGTAGATGATCAAAAAGCCATAAATCCTATGAAAATTTGGCATGTTAATCAATTTTGTAGTGTGGGAACCTATTTGAGCATAAATTGAGATCATAGAGGTCCCCTAACTCAAGGTCGAGTTGAAAGCTTTCCTATCGTTCGAGTTTGAGCGAGCGTTGAAACTTGGGTCAACTTCAATCGACCATAACTCTTTGTATACAATGAATTAGAGGGCCTACTATATATCTAATGAAATATCTTATAATTATCTTTCCAACGATATCAATTTCGCCAAAATACGATACTCAAGTGAAAAATTATGGTCATTTTTGTGACTGAGAGAGTAGCATTACACGATTAGCGTGCAACGCACACACCCAATTTCCAGGTTCTGTTTTTACGATTTTAAGGGAAAAAGTGGTATTTTCCACCCCTATTCATCCATAACACGGGATTAAATCTCCAAACACAAAAATAAGGTCATTCTCTCTCAAAATCACCAAGCACACTTCTTAGGATTTCAACCCAAAGATCAAAATATCTTAAGATTTCACCGTGGATTTTCAATAATTCTTCGAGATTCGAAATCCCCATTGCGAGGGATACAAGAAGCACCCATCAATTTTTTAAATAGCATCCCTAAAGCACGTGTTCATTCAAAAGTCATAAATTAAGGTACATGGGGTTTTCCTAAAATCTCATGGGCATAGAAATCATGATTTAAGAAAGGGGTTTTCAGATTTATGAATACATTCATGTTTTAGAAATCTTGGCGGTATTGTTTTGGTCTTTTGACCTTCCCCCAAATTGATTTGAATTGTATATATATATGTATGCATTGAAAACTGTGAATTGTGAATCGAGAGCATGAAATATATAATCTCTCTCTTCCATTACTTTATTATTTCATTTACAAGTTATGAATCCTTACATCTTATGGTTTACAGAATGATTCAAGATACTATTTGTCTTATGTGAAATTCATGATGGTTAAGAATGGGAGAGAGGAATGCTTTAATGATTTTAAGTGTTGAGATTGATAAACAAAGAAACTTCAGGAATGTTTTTTTTGAGAAGTTGCCCACTACTTATTGAAATTGTTGAATGAATGGAAAGCCTTTGCATGATTTTTGACTTATGATTTGCAATATGACTCTTCTTACACTATATGCATGATCAAGTGGTCTGAACATTGTTTTAGAATGAAATAAGCATATATGGCTCAAAATAACGACTTACAAGTCTTGGTATGACGATACCAAATCCGATAATGCCATAACTGACTTAGACTAATAAAGAAATCAAACTTTATCAGATTTTCATGATTTAGACTTCAGACTGACTCATATTCAGAACAGGTTGGGCATAAAGAGATGTTAGGTGGTTCCCTGAAGAAGGCGTGATTTCAGACAACTCATTGCCTAAAATCGTGATTTGCTGATCCGAGTATATTATTATACACTGGCCTAGTGTCCTTTGGCGTATCAGACTTAGACACTCCAACCCTTGCGGCACACTTGGGTTGGGGGCTTCCCTGCTGAGTCAATGATAGATTCCATATAGCCCGTGGAATATCAGACTTTTAGGGGAGTGCCACCTAACTCAGAAGTAATACAAAGAACAGACAGTGCATTGACAAGAATGACTTATGATTTTCAGAAAGTGCCCATGTGTTTTGAGAACTGTTTACGCATGATGTTTTAACAAAATGATCTCCACTATTTTACTTATATAATAGTTTTATGTTGGATTAATTTACGTACCAGTACATCTCTATTGACCCCCTTCTCCCTCCAGGTTCTGAGGCTCAGTCTAGGGGTCTAAAAAAGTAATAGATTTTATCAGACAAAGTTGTAGTGTCCAGTTGGTGAGCCTTCTTTAATACAAAAGGCCCGTTTATTTTTAGACAACTATTATTAGATATGGTTTTGGTCTACTGGGGTCTTGGACCAATTTTCAGAATAGTTTTGAGATGTAGTAGATATTTCGCAGACTGAATCAGATCCTATTCAGATGTTTTAAATTGCAGTTTTTCTTTCTTATGTCTTAAAACCCAGAGATAATGACCATGTTTCCGTATCATATTTTACTTTCACATTTTCTTTTATGATATGAATATTGTGCATGATTACCATATAAGATAGAGAAGGACGTCCGGGAATTCATGGTTCGGGGTGTCCGTCATGGCCAGACCCTAGTTCGGGTCGTGACAGTTTATTATAGTTTTTATTGATGATATTCTAATTTATTTCAAGAGTAAGGAGGACCATGCCAATAACCTCTGAATCATCCTTCAAACTCTCAAAAATCATGAGTTGTATGCAAAATTTTCCAAGTGTGAATTCTGGCTTAATGATATTGATTTCTTGGGGCATATCGTGTCTAGTGATGGGATTAAGGTTGATCCCTAGAAGATTGAGGCAATGAGAAAATGGCCCAGACCCATGAATCCAACCGATATTTGGAGATTCTTGGGTTTGGCAGGGTATTATAGAAGATTTGTAGAGAGTTTTTCTTCCATAGCTGTACCACTTACTAAGTTGACTCAGAAAAAGGTGAAGTTTGTGTGGTCTGACTCCTGTGAGAATAGTTTTGAGAAGTTAAAAGATAGGATAACAACTGCTCCTGTTTGACTATTTTGGAAGGTACGGAAGGGTTTGTTGTGTACTTTGATGCATCCCGTGTGGGACTTGGGTGTGTTCTTATGCAGCAAGGTAAGGTGGTGGCTTATGCATCCAGGCAGTTGAAGGTGCATGAGCGAAATTACCCCACCTATGACTTGGAGTTAGGGGCTGTGGTGTTATGCTTAAAATCTAGTAGCATTATCTTTACGGGGTGCGTGTTGTTGTTTTCACTGACCATAAGAGTTTATAGTATGTTTTCTCGCAGAAAGAA
>NW_025836574.1:50401-51497 GCF_002878395.1 Capsicum annuum | reverse complement strand
AAGTTTGTGTGGTCTGACTCCTGTGAGAATAGTTTTGAGAAGTTAAAAGATAGGATAACAACTGCTCCTGTTTGACTATTTTGGAAGGTACGGAAGGGTTTGTTGTGTACTGTGATGCATCCCGTGTGGGACTTGGGTGTGTACTTATGCAGCAAGGTAAGGTGGTGGCTTATGCATCCAGGCAGTTGAAGGTGCATGAGCGAAATTACCCCACCTATGACTTGGAGTTAGGGGCTGTGGTGTTATGCTTAAAATCTAGTAGCATTATCTTTACGGGGTGCGTGTTGTTGTTTTCACTGACCATAAGAGTTTATAGTATGTTTTCTCGCAGAAAGAATTGAACCTCAGGCAATGGCGATGGATGGAATTGCTAAAGGATTATGACATGAGCCTGCACTATCATCCGGGCAAGGAAAATGTGGTAGCCGACGCCCTTAGCAGGTTGTCTATAGGCAGTCTTTCTCATGTTGAAGATGGAAAAAAAATGGTGAAGGACATTCACCGACAATCAAATCTTGGAGTACGGCTCTTAGATTTCGAAGATGGAGGGGTAGTTGTTCACGAGATAACTAAATCATCCCTTTGTGCAGAAGTTATAGAGATGCAGATCGACGATCCCATCTTGATACATATCAAGAAAGATGTGGGTCAATAGAAGGTGATGTCCTTTGAAATTGGAGGTGATGGTATTTTGAGATATCAGGGTAGATTATGTGCCAGATATAGATGGTCTGTGGAAGAGAATCCTTGACGAAGCTTACACTTTGAGATATGCTGTTCACCCAGGCTCTACCAAGATGTATCATGATCTGAAAACCATTTATTAATGGAATAATCTGAAGTGCGATGTGGCTAACTATGTCACCAAATGTTTGAACTATCAACAAGTTAAGGTAGAACATATGAGGCATGGTGGTACTTCCCGAGAGATTTCCTTGACCTTATGGAAATGGGAAATGATCAATATGGATTTCATTACGGGACTTCCGAGGTCCTAAAACCAATATGATTCTATTTGGGTGATTGTTGACTGGCTGACTGTAACGCCCCAGAAAACGGGTCCCGGATCGTCACACGGTGCTTGAGGCTATGAGTA
>NW_025836574.1:0-47401 GCF_002878395.1 Capsicum annuum | reverse complement strand
AACCATATATAATTTCCCTAATTTTAACTTTTTATCATGTGGTAAATTGAATAAGATTTTCGTCGATATAAGATTCGGCTAAATTCGATACCCGGGCAAGAAGTTATGGCTAATTTAAGTCCTAATCATAAAACACCATTTAGCAATTGTCAAATTCCAGTGGCATAGCGCAATTGTGGCGCATCGCGCTGAAGTTTCAGGTCCCAACCAGTGCGACAACGCGATGGCTCCGCGTTGCGGTGACCTTAAAAATCCCATTTGTCAATTTCTAGTGAGCCACCGCGATCGTGGCACATTGCGATGGTCCATAAAATCGGGCTCCCAGTTATATTTTATTCCATCTCATTAAGGGCATATTGGGTATTTTTCACCCCTTATCAGCTTAAACACGATATTTTAATCCCAAATGACCTCATTATTAATATTTTCATCAGAAACCATCAAGAACACTCCTTAGGGTTTCAAACAATAAAACCCAAACAACTCAAGATTCAACCGTGGGTTTTAGAAATTGATTGAAGATTTGAAATCCCCAAGCCGTGGGTATCAAGAATCATCCTTTAATTTCCTAAATAGAGGTACGTGGGGTTTATCCTAAAAACTACACGGGCTTATCAACACTAGAACATGATTTAAAGATTATCAAGCATGAATTTTAAAGGGGTTTTGGAACTTATGATATAAATTTCGCATCTTGGGTGTGTTGATGATATTATTGTTTTGGTCTTTAGTCCTTTCCCACTTAAATTGATTTAAACTTATATGAATATGTATGATGTTGAATATTTGATTGAGAGCATTATTATTGAAACCCCTCTCTTTGATGATTTAGAGTTGATGAACTTGTTGGGAATGATTTGTGATGCTTGTTTAATGTTTTGAAGGGGATCTTTTCAATATTGAAGTATTTAACATGATTTTTATAATGATGAGAGGGAGTTTCTTGTTATGATTTCATCCTTTTCTTAAAAATAAAGAATTGCATACGATTGATATCTTTGACATGACCACCTTGTGTATTTGAAATGGTGAAAAAGAGAGTTTTTTTTGCATATGTTTACATGAGCTTTAAGAAAGAGTTTCTTGAAATTATTTATTGGTATGGTGGTCTCAGATTTATGTTTTGAAGCAGAGATTATGATATGCTAATAATGACTCAGAGATGTGACTTGCAAGTCAATGGTATGATGATACCATATAAATGTATGCCATAATAGAGTTAGAGTTTTCAGAGAATGCATATCATAAAGAGTTAAAAATGGGCATAAAGAGAGTTAGGTGGTTGCCTGAAGAGAGATAGAGTTCAAGTAACTCTTAGCCTAAAACCATGATTTACCGATCTGGGTATATTATTTTTACGCTGGCGACGGCCATGTGGCATAGCAGAGTTAGAGACTCCAACCCTTACGGCACACTTGGGTTGGAGGATTCCCCGCCGAGTCAATAATGGATTCCTTATGGCCCATGGAATATTAGAGTTGTAGGATATACCATCTAGCGCAGAAGTAAAACAAAGAATGTCTCAGAGTTCAGATAATTTTCTTTCAGAGTCTTTCAGAAATGCCCATGAGATTTCTTACTATATGATATGTTTATGAACTGTTTTTAATCATTAATTTTCATGAACAAGCCTAATATGAAGTGAACAAGAAGAACAATATAACCCATAAGACTGTGCTTACATATAACATTCCAAATTTGTTTTGAAATATATTTATAATTTTTCCTATAGTGATAAATTCCTTTTTATACTCACATTATAATTCTTGATTTAACTTATTTTTCTTTACTTTTATGGGTAATCTGGAACTATTTAAGAAGTTGACAAAAAAAGAAAAACTATCTCAATCTTTTGAACTAAATTTTTTTCTCCTAATTCTTTTCCCATTGCCATGATAAAATTTGTAAAATAAATCTCCTAATTCTTTTCCCATTGCCATGACAAAATTAGTAAAATAAATATATAAGGGTGATATTTTATTGACCATTTTTCACATTTGAAGGTTTCAAGACCTGTAAGTAGATAGACATATTTACTCCCCATTTCACAAGTGTTTGAGTTGAAGGACTTTCACTAGAAGTAGAACTCCTTATAATGAAAGTTCGTGCGTGGAGGAGTTTGGTTTGAAGAACAACTCTCTGAAGAGTTGTATTTAAATATAAGATGAGTAACTCACGCACGTACATAACAAAAAAAGCAATTGGCAGATTGACTTTACAAAGTGCTACATGAATTCTGAAGGAACACATTGAAGAGCCCAGTCCTAATATAGTATTTTGTTAAGAGTTTTAGCATTCATGTATTAGGAGTTGTTTATTGTGTTGGAATGTTGAATTAATCATAGTTTTAGTGTGTTACAAATTGAATTGAGATGTTTGTCTTCAAGTTGGGATAACTAGAAGACTTGGGAACACTTAACTTGGGAGGTTTTTGAGTTGTCTAGGAATTAAAATTTATAATTCCTTAGGTTACACAGACTTGTAATCTTTTGTTGAAAGGCTCGTTGCGATTTAGTAAAATTGGGGATAAATCTTGTAGGGTACAAGCCCTGGTTTCTTACACCTTTCATGAGTCGAGTATTTTTTCAAGTAAAAATATTGTGTTTTTACTAACAATTTGTTGGAACACGTTAGGCAACCTACTAACATAGGAAATTGTTAAATAAAAATAACTGAACACTAGGTTAGGTTGTTCAGTTGTTTTGCTCTGTTGTTTTGCTTTGTTCAGTACTATAAATAAAATTACTTTTTTACTGCTCAGTTGTTTTGGTTTGTTCAGTACTAGCTTAGGTTTAATGAGGAACGTGCTCTGACAGCTAAATGAAATGGTTATCTTTGCTAAATTAACTCATATTTTTGCTCTCTTTAATACATTACTATGTTGACTAAATTCTTTGTCTGGTTGTTTTGGTGATAGCCCCAGTGGCCATGAATAGCATAAAAAATCACTTTGGCTAGTATATTAATGCATTGAAATGGTTTTTCGATGATGCCAAAAGGGGGAAGATGAGAGGGCTGTGCAATGTTTATGACCCATTGACTAACTTGTTCATTCTAGTGTTTTATAGTTTAGTGCCTACGGGTGAAAATATTTGAATGCACAAAGACAAGAGGTTTCTCATCATCAAAAAGGGAGAATTTGTTGGGTATAATGTATTTTTGATGATTGACAAATAGATCAAGTGATATGAAACATGTCAGTAAAGCTGATTCACAGACACACTGTCTCATGTAGCTGAAACATGTAGCAAATTCATCAATGATTAAAGAAAAGCGTGCAGAAATTAAGGAAGGACTAGATGGGTGGCTTAATTCAGATAAACCCAAGGAAATAAATATGTGCTGATTTAAACAGTTGGAGTTTGACTACAACACTAAGGAGACAAGAGTTGAAATTGAAGAAGGAGTCTCACTTGAAGTAGAATTCTATGCAATGAGAGTTCTGATTAAAAGAGGAATTTGAAATAAAGAATGACTCTTTGGAGAGCTGTACTTAAATAGAAGATGTACTATTCAAAATAACTTTCACACTTACAAAGAAATAAAAGGCTAAAAATGAACAAATTAAGAAAGTTCATAATTGAGAGAATTCTGACTGAAGATTCAAGTCCTGCCAGTACAAAGGAACAAATTAACGAACCTGTTTCACAGGATTAAACTTTACAGTTCATGAGTCAGTTTAAATGTATTGTTCTTATTGATTTGTAATTTATTACTTTCCTTGATTGATTGTTTAGGAACAATACTGAGCTGAGTTAACTTCAAATTTGGGATACCTCGAAGTGGGTTCAACAGTCAAGGGTGATTGTTGAGTTATATGCTTTAGAGTTTATGATTCCTAGTTATTGAGTTATAGGAATTAGAGTTTATGATTTCTAGTTATTGAGGTATAGGAATTAGAGTTTATAATTTCTAGTTGTTGGTTATAAGAGTTTTGTAATCAGTCATTGTTTAGGCTCAGAGTTATTTAGTGAAGTTGGAGTTAAACCCTGTAGAGGTACAGGTCATGGGTTTTTACACCTCTTTGAGCCGGGTGTTTTTCACGGAAAAATCATTGTGTTCTTATATCCTATTGTACTACTTCCTTAGAACACGTCAGACAATCCGTTCCATCCATAGGCAACTCTTATATTAAAGTCATTGATTAGTAAGACACGTACTCTAATAAGTGGTATCAGAGCAGGTTGTCTTAAAAAGGTTTAGCACCTAAGACAAAGATCAATATGATGAATTCCGCACCACCTATTGGTTATAGTGAAGGTCAATCCACAATTAGACCTCCACTCTTTGATGGGTCTCACTTCATTTGGTTGAAACCTATGATGGAAATGTTTCTTCAAAGTGTAGATTATGAATTATGGGACAGAATTATTAATGGACCAACAATTCCCATGAAGGCAGTGGATGGAAAACAAGTGAAAAAGGTATGGAGTAATTTCATCTTGAAAGATTTTGTGGCACTACAAAAGAATGCAAAAGCCAAAAACATTCTTGTTGGTGGTCTTGGTCCAACCGTGTACAATAAAGTGTCTGTTTGCCACACTGCTAAACAAATCTGGGATGCATTAGTGAATGCACATGAAGGCACAAGCCAAGTGAGAAAATTCAAAATTGTATTACTTTTCACTGAATATGAGGCTTTCGAAATGGAGAAAAATGAGTCACTACAAGAAATAATAACTAGGTTAACTTTGTTGGTAAATGAGTTATCATCTCTAGGAAAGATTTTATCTACTGAGGACAAAGTAGAGAAGGTCTTGAGAGTCCTACCAAAGTTTAAGTGGAATGTTAAAGTTACAGCCATAAGAGAAGCTAAGGATCTCACTAGAATGTCCCTTGATGAGTTAGTTGGTAATTTGAAGACCTATGAGATGGACATGGAAGATCTAAATAAGGCATCTGAAAGTGACAAATTAGATAATGAAGCTTCTCCCATGGCCATTAGAGATTCGGACATGGAAGAAGATGATGGGAACTCTGAGGTAAGTATTCTTGAACTCAAAGAGAAGTTGCATTTATTTTCTAAAAAGAAACTTGTTTCCTTAATGAGTGATCTAATTAATGATTTTTGAGAATTAACTTCTAATAGGGATGAGTTATTCAACAATCTAGCAAGTCTCAAGTTTGATTTTATTGATCTAGAAACTTGTAAGAAAAATGTTGAAAAGGAAAACTATACTCTTAAGGAACAGGTTAGCAGACTTGATTCATCAAACTTGACCCTCAAATCTGAAGTTCTAAAACTGTCTCTTTTTGAAAAGGAAAAAAAGGTCAAGAGTGAGGAACAAGAAAAGATTGAGTCAGAATTGACTAAGATTAAACATGAAAGAGCTAGTCAACTGAGTCAAGAAGTTTCTGAATTGAAACTTGATCTTGAAAGAGCTATTAGATGGACACATTCTTCATGAATTGTACATAAGTTAGGTCAAAGAGCTCATAACGAAAAGGCTGGGTTGGGCTTTTATAAAAGTTCTAATGCTATTAAAGATCTGTGTTATATTTGTGGTAACCTCGTTGAATGTCCAGTTACAGCAAAAAGCAAATCAAGAAGCATAAGCCTAGAAAAATAATTTGATTCTATGTTAGCACAAGCTCATAAGAAAGTCAAAACTAGTCAGAGAAACACGTCACATAACCTGTTGCCTCGATGGGCTACTAGGAACCTAATACATCTTTTTTCTCATAAGAAAGGACCCAAGCTTGTATGGGTTCCTAAATTTAACCCCTATTTTGTTTTGTAGGTGAGAGTAAAAGGAGGCAAACAAAGTTAGTACATAGATAGAGCTTGCTCAAGGAATAAGACTGGAAGCAAATAAAGTTCCTTTAATTTACCTCATTTAAAGGGGGATGTATCTTTTGGAGATGGTAAAAAGAGCACCATTACTAGATCTTAAAACATTGAGAGAACTAAAACAAAATTATTTTTAAAGATGGTCAGATTTAGAGTGCTCGTGTAATGGGAAAGCGAGGGAGATTCTTTTTTTTTTCCTAACAAAAGGATGACAGTGAAACTGATGAGCAGGAACATGTTGTACCACCTGGTTCAACTGTTATACAGACTGAGGGCATATTGAAAGGGGAACAACAAATCGATAAATTAATCCATCAATAACACCAACACAAGCTGATGATAATTTTGTTGATAATTCGTAAAAATTGGTGTTGTTAGAAGAATCTTGAGATATCTCATGAGAATCAATGGCTAGAGACTATGGTATTCAAATGAAAGCAATTTCACTCTTGAGGGATATAAAAATGTTGACTATGTGGGTTACTTAAAAGACTGGAGAAGCACCAAAGGCACTAAATAGAGAGCATTTTGAAAAGAATAGATTAGATTTGGGGATATTTAAAATTCATGAATTTTCCTCAATGATTGAATGGAATAATCATTTTTATTTTTAATCTTATTAGCTAAAATGTTATTCGATTCAATCTTGCACATTTAGTTTGTGTCCCAATTTTAGATTTTTGATTCTTCTAACCTAATTTCTTATTAGATTGTGTAGAAAATAGGTACAAGCAAGTAATTGTAACCACAAAGTTCTTTTTATCAGGTATACTCTACACTGACATAAGCATAGGCTGTCTAAGTTGAAATAGTTAAGCACACGTATTCCATTCCTCTCACTTCATCCAGCCCTTGTCCTATGATGCTGACGAATTAGTTGACCAAATTTTCTTTGACTCTCTCTAAATAGTTGTGCACAAATGTGTTAATTCAACACCAGATGTTTCTTCTTCTCTCTCAACAAAAATATCAGTTTTTGTATCATGAATTTTCCAAACTTGATTATTAATCACATGCAACATATGTTTCTGAAGAATGAAAAGGGATGTGTTCTTCCTTTTAGTGGAATAAGAGGTCCTTAAGGCTAGCATCATGACTTTGAAGCTTGACCTTGATTGATAGAGGGATGAAAATGTTGACGTTATTCGTCGATTGACACTGTTGATAACACCTGTTTCACCTTCCTCATCAGCTCCTCACTATTCATATCCTTAGCTATGCCCCACTTTTATACCATATTTTTTTATTAATGCTCTGTTGTTTTTCTTTGTTCAGTACTAGATTAAGTTTAATGTGAAACATGCTCTAGCAATTAAAAGGAATAGTTATCTTTGCTAAATTGACTCATATTATTGTTTTCTTTAATTCATTACTATGTTGGCTAAAGTCTTTGTCTGATTATTTTGGTGATAGCCCTAGTGGCCATGAATAGCATAACAAATCACTTTGGCTAGTATATTATTGCCTTGAAATAGTTTTTCGATGATGCCAAAAGGGGAATATAAAAGAGTTGTGCAATTTCTATAACCCATTAACTAACTTGTTCATTCTAGTGTTTTATACTTTAGTTCCAACAGGTGAAGATGTTTGAATGCACAAAGACAGGAGGTTTGTCATCATTAAAAAGGGGAAAGTTATTTTGAACGATATAGTTTTGATGATTGACAAACTGAAAAAGTGATATGAAACATGTTAGTCAAGCTAGTTCACAAATAAATTGTCTTATGTAGCTGAAACATGTAGCAAAATCATCGATGATTAAAGACAAGAGTGCAAAAATCAAAGAAGGACCAGATGGGTGGCTAATTCAGATAAACTCAAGGAAATAAACATGTGCTGATTGAAAGAGTTGGAGTTTGACTACAACACTAAGGATACAAGAGTTGGAATTGAAGAAGGAGTCTCACTTGAAGTAGAATTCTATGCAATGAGAGTTCTGATTAAAGCAAGAGTTTGAAATAAAGAATGACTCTTTGGAGAGCTGTGCTTAAATAGAAGATGTATTATTCAGAATAACTTGTGCACTTACAGAGAGATAAAAGGCTAAACACGAGAAAATTGAGAAAGTTCTTAATTGACAGAATTCTGACTCAAGATTCAAGTGATTCCAGTACAAAGGAACATATTGACGAACCTGTTTCATAGGATTAAACTTTACAGTTCATGAGTTAGTTTAAATGTATTGTACTTATTGAGTTGTAATTTATTTCTTTCCTAGATTGATTGTTTAGGAACAATACTAGGCTAAGCTAACTTCAAGTTTGGGATAATTCAAAGTAAGCATCTCGAACCAAGGAGGCCCGCACACCCTTCTAAATCTGGTAATCATTCACAATATTCATATAATGTAAGAAAATTTGTGAAAAAAAAGTAAACAGAATAATGGTCATGCTCTGAAATCTGTTCAACAATGCGTAAATAGGTTTATCAACATTGAAACAACATCTTTCTCAGTCTGTGAAATCTCTACTACACATGATATCAATAACTGTCTGAAACATGGAACAATGCCCTAAGTGGACCAAAACCAAAGTAAAAAAAATATGTCTAAAAATAACTATGCCTTCCGGAATAAACAACGCTCACCACCGCAAACTTTGCTTTTGTCTGAAAGTTCTACGGATTAGTAGGACCTCTAGACTGAGCCTCAGACCCTGGAAGGTAGGGGGTCAATATAGTTGTACTGGTACGAAGAGCAGATCCAAAATAATAATTTTTATTCAATATATATGAGAGCAATTTAAAACATTTCATAAATATATCATATGGTAAGAATCACATGGCCATATTTAAATGATTCTGTAAAATCATATGAACTCTGTGACATTCTTTATATTACTTCTACGCTAGGTGGTATACCCTACAACTATGAAATTCCATGGGCTATATGGAATCTGCCATTAACTTGGTAGCCAAGCCCCCAACCCAAGTTTGCCGCAAGGGCTGGAGTTTCTGTCTCCACTATGCCACAGGGCCGTCACCAGCGTACAATAATAATATACCCGTATCGACAAAATATGATTTTAGGATAAGAGTTACTTGAACTAAAGCCTTCTACGGGTAACCACCTAACCCTTTTTAGCCCATTTTTAACTCTTTAAAACATTTCATTCTCTGAAATCAAACTCTGAAAAACTCTAGCTCTATTATGGCATACATTTATATGGTATCGTCATACCATTGACTTTCAAGTCGCATCTCTAATCCATTAATAGCATATTATAATCTTTGTTTTCAAAAAATAAGGTATGGGACCACCATATCAAAAAATCAGTTCAAAGAACTCTTTCTTAAAACTCATGTAAACTTATGCAAGAAACTCTCTTTTTAAAGTTTAAAATACACAAGGTGGTTATATTAAAGTTCTCAATCACATGGAATTCATTCTTTTTAACACAAGAACATAATTATATCAAGAAACTCCATTGCATCATCTCTAAATCATGCCCAGATACTATGATATTGAGAAAACTATTTTCAAATCATAAATCATTCATTTCAAACCATTCACAATAAGATCATAAACTTGAATTCATCACAAGAGAGGGATTTCATAATTTGTTCTTTCAAACAATATTCAATCTAAATTTTCATACATATGCATATATGTATAAATCAATTTTAAGGGGAATAGACCTAAAGGCCAAAACAACAATGTCATTACAAAATTCATGATGCATAATTTAAAACATGGTTTCCAAAACCCCTTTGTAATTTCGTGCTTGATAATCTTTAAGTCATATTCAAGTGTTTCAACAAGCCCATGTAGTTTTAGGATAAACCCCATGTACCTTAGATTATTTAGGAGAAAGAGAGAAACCCGTATCTTGATCCGTTTCTTGAAATCTTAAATTTAATATCTTGATTCTTGATCTTGAGGAAAAGGATTAGGGTTTGGATTTTGAGAGGATTAGAGTAAAAGAAGAAATTTTGGCTTCTTGGGGCTGAAATTCTATGTTATAGACGGATTTTGGGTGAGGGAAAATGACCATGCTGCCCCTAGACCCATTAGAAACTGAAATAATGCTTAAAACAGCCTTATATCTAAATCTGATTTTGTGTCAACGTGATCTCGATGCGACACATCATGATTGCGTCGGCTTACTATCTCACACGGAAAAATCCATAACTTTTTGCTTGGTTATCGGATTTTGGTGAAATTGATATAATTGGAAACGTAATTCAATTATCTTCAATTTTGTGTGTCTTGAGCTGGAAAATTCTATGTGTATCAAGAGTTATCAACGTTCAAAGTAGACCCTTATATAATCGACTATCCAATTTTGGATGAATAAAAGGTTCTTAAGTCAACATTTCTTTGGGACATTTCTATGAATATTTTTCACCTCATAATCACTTCATATACTTGGCGAAAGATCAAGACACTTGAATCTAAGAATAAACTTACACACATAGGAACGACGGTTCGATTTCAAGCTAAAAAATATGGGGTGTTACAGTTCAATAGTCAAGGGTGATTGTTGAGTTTTAGAGTACATGATTCCTAGTTGTTGAGTTATAGGAATTAGAGTTTATGATTCCTAGTTATTGAGGTATAGGAATTAGAGTTTACAATTTCTAGTTGTTGGTTACAAGAGTTTTGTAATTAGTCGTTGTTGAGGCTCAGAGTTATTTAGTGAAGTTAGGGTTAAATCCTGTAGAGGTACAGGTCGTATTTTTTTTACACCTTTTTGAGCCGGGTGTTTTTCACATAAAAATTATTATGTTCTTTACTTCCCGTTTTACTGCTTCCTTGGAACACGTAAGACAACTTATTCCATCCATATGTAAACCTTATGTTAAAGTCACTAGTTAGTAGGACACGTACTCTAACAAGTGGTATCAAAGCAGGTTGTCTTAAAAAGGGTTAGAACCAAAGACAAAGATCAATATGATGAATTCCGCACCACCTACTCGTCACAATGAAGGTCAATCCACTATTAGACCTCCATTTTTGATGTGTCTCACTTTATTTGGTGGAAAGCTAGGATGGAAACATTTCTTCAAAGTGTAGATTATGAATTATGAATGGACCAACAACTCCCATGAAGACAGTGGATGGAGAACAAGTGAAAAATGTAAGGAGTGAATTTACCTCGGAAGATCTTGTTGCACTATAAAAGAATACAAAAGCAAAAAACATTCTTGTTTGTGGTCTTGGTCCAACCGAGTATAATAGAGTCTCTAATTGTAATACGGCTAAACAAATCTGGGATACATTAGTGAATGCACATGAAGGCACAAGCCAAGTGAGAAAATTCAAAATTGCATTACTTTTCACTGAATATGAGACTTTCAAAATGGAGAAAAATGAGTCACTACAAGAAATGATAACTAGGTTAAGTTTGTTGGTAAATAGGTTATCATCTCTAGGAAATGTTTTATCTAATAAGGAATAGGTAGAGAAGGTCTTGAGATTCCTACCAAATTCTAAGTGGAATGTCAATGTTATAGCCATAAGAGAAGATAAGAATCTCTCTAGAATGTCCCTTGATGAGTTAGTTGGTAATTTGAAGACCTATGAGATGGACATGGAAGGTCTAAATAGGGCTTCTGAAAGTAATGAATCAGATGATGAAACTGCTCCCATAGCCATTGGAGATTAGGACGTGGAAGAAGATGATGGAAACTCTGAGGTAAGTATTCTTGAACTTAAAAGAGAAGTTCCATTTATTTTCTAAAAAGAAACTTGTTTCCTTAATGAGTGCTCTAATTGATGATTTCCAAGAATTAACTTCTGATAGGGATAAGTTATTCAACAATCTTGGAAGTCTCAAGTTTGATTTTATTGATCTAGAAACTTATAAGAAAAATATTGAAAAGGAAAACTGCACTCTTAAGGAACAGGTTAGCAGACTTGATTCATCAAACCTGACCCTCAAATTTGAAGTTCTAAAACTATCTCTTTTTGGAAAAGAAAAAAAGATCAAGAGTGAGGAACAAGAGAAGACTGAGTCAGAATTGACTAAGATTAAACATGAATATTTTTGTGAAAAAGAAAAAGTTAGTCAACTGAGTCAAGAAGTTTCTGAATTGAAACTTGATCTTGAAAGAGCTAATAGATGGACACATTCTTTAAGAATTGTTCATAAGTTAGGTTAAAGAACTTACAATGAAAAGGCTGGGTTGGGCTTTTATAAAAGTTCTAATGCTATTAAAGATCTGTGTTATATTTGTGGTAACCTGGGACATCTAACTAGATGTCCAGTTACAGCAAAAAGCAAATCAAGAAGCATAAGCCTAGTAAAATAATCTGGTTCTATGTTAGCACAAGCTAATAAGAAAGTAAAAATTGGCCAGAGAAACAGGTCGCATAACCTGTTGCCTAAATGGGCTACAAGGAACCTCATACATCTTTTTTCTCATAAGAAAGGATCAAAGATTTTCTGGGTTACTAAAGTTAACCTGTAATTTATTTTGTACGTGAGAGTGAAAGGAGGCAAGCAAAATTAGTACATAGATAGAGCTTGCTCAAGGCATAAGACTGGAAGAAAATAAAGTTCCTTTCACTTACCACATTTAAAGGGGGAATGGATCTTTTGAAGATGGTAAAAAGAGCACCATTACTAGATCTGAAAAGATGAGAGAACTAAAACAAAAGATTTTTTAAAGATAGTCAGATTTAGAGTGGTCGTGTAAGGGAAAAGCAAGGGAGATTTTTTTTTTTTTAAAAGAGAATGACAGTAAAACTGATGAGAATGCACAGGAACATATTGTACCACCTGGTTCAACTGTTGTACAGACTGAGGGCATAGTGAAAGGGGAACAAAAAATCAAGAAATTGATGCATCAATAACAACGGCATAAGATGATGATAATTTTGTTGGTAATTCATAAGAATTGGTGTTGTCACAAGAATCTTGAGATATCTCATGGGAATCAATGGCTTGAGACTATGGTTTTCAAATGAAAGTAATTTAACTCTTAAGGGCTATAAAAATGTTGACTATGTGGGTTACTTAAATGTTTGGAGAAGCACCAAAGGCACTAAGTAGAGAGCATTTTGAAAGGAATAGGTTAGATTTGGGGAAAATTAAAATTGCATGAACTCCCCTCATTGATTTGCTAGAATAATCATTTTTATTTTTAATCTTATTAGCTAAAATATTATTTGATTCAGTCTTGCACATTTAGTTGTATGTCTTTTGACTTTTCTAACCTAATTTTGTATTAGATTGTGAAGAAAATGGGTACAAGCAAGCAATTGTGACCACAAAGTTCTTCTTACCAGGTATGCCAACACTGACATAAGCATAGACTATCTAAGTTGAAATAGTTGGGCACACCTATTCCATTCCTCACACTTCATCCCCCCTTGTCCTATGGTGCTGACGAATTGGTTGACCAAATTTTCTTGGACTCTCTCCAAATGGAATTGCATAAATGTGTTAATTCTACACCAAAAATTTCTTCTTCTCTCTCAACCAAAATATCAGTTTTTATATCATGAATTTTCCAAACTTGATCATCAATCACATGCAGCATATGTTTCTAAAGAATGAAAAGGAACTTACTCTTCCTTTTAGTTCCTAATTGGCTATTTTTTTGGGGACTTCTTAGTCCTAGTTCAGGTTTGATTTATAAAACAACAATGGATATTCTTGAATAGATGAATCATGTTGCCTTACATGTTTTAATAAGGATGGCTAACACTCATTTGAAATAATTGGTAATAAAGAAATGATTTAGCTAGGAAAAAAATCTTAATAAGAAGCTGCACAAGACAGTCATGAAGTGGAATAAGAAGTCCTTAAGGCTAGCATCATGACTTTTAAGCTTGACATTGATTAATAAAGGGATAAAAATATTGAAGTCATTCGTCAATTGACATAGTTGATAACACCTATTCCACCTTCCTCATCATCTCCTCACTATTTGTATCCTTAGCCATGTCCCACTTTTATATCATATTTTTGTTATTAATGCTTAGTTGTTTTGCTTTGTTTAGTACTATCTTAGATTTAATGTCGGTTAAATGAAATGGTTATCTTTGCTAAATTGACTCATATTTTTGCTTTGTTTAATACATTACTATGTTGGCTAAAGTCTTTGTCTGATTGTTTTGGTGATAGCCCTGTGGCCATGAATAGCATAACAAATCACTTTGGCTAGTATATTATTGCATTGAAATAGTTTTTTGATGATGCCAAAAGGGGGAAGATAAGAGGGATGTGCAATGTTTATAACCTATTGAATAATTTGTTCATTTTAGTGTTTTATACTTTAGTGCCTACAAGTGAAGATGTTTGAATGCACAAAGACAAGAGGTTTGTCATCATCAAAAAGGGGGAATTTGTTGAGTACGATGTAGTTCTGATGATTGACAAACTGACAAAGTGATATGAAACATGTGAGTCAAGCTGGTTCACAGACACACTTTCTCATATAACTAAAACTTGTAGCAAAATCATTGATGTTAAAGACAAGCATGCAAAAATCAAGGAAGGACCAGATGGGTGGGTAATTCAGATAAACTCAAGGAAATAAACATGTGTTGATTTAAAGAGTTGGAGTTTGACTACAACACTAAGGAGACAGGAGTTGTAACTAAGAAAGAGTCTCACTTGAAGTAGAATTCTATGCAATGAGATTTCTGATTAAATGATTAGTTTGAAATAAAGAATTACTCTTTCGAGAGCTGTGCTTAAATACAAGATGTATTATTCAGAATACATTGCACACTTACAGAGAGATAAAAGGCTAAACACGATCAAATTGAGAAATTTCATAATTGAGAGAATTCTGGCTGAAGATTCAAGTGTTGCCAGTATAAAGGAATAGATTGACGAACCTATTTCACAGGATTAAACTTTACAGTTCATGAGTCAGTTTAAATATATTATTCTTATTTAGTTGTAATTTATTGCTTTCCTAGATTGATTGTTTAGGAACAATACTAAGCTAAGTTAACTTCAAGTTTGGGATAACTTGAAGTGGGTTCAACAATCAATGGTGATTGTTGAGTTATAGGAATTAGAGTTTATGATTCTTAGTTGTTGAGTTATAGGAATTAGAGTTTATGATTCCTAGTTATTGAGGTATAGGAATTAGAGTTTATAATTCCTAGTTGTTGGTTATAAGAGTTTTGTAATAAGCTATTCTTGAGGCTTAGAGTTATTTAGTGAAGCTGGGGTTAAATCCTGTAGAGTTATAGGTCGTGGTTTTTTAAACCTTTTTGAGCCGGGTGTTTTCCACATAAAAATTATTATGTTCTTTACTTCCTATTTTACTGCTTCCCTGGAAAACATCAGGGAACCCATTCCATACATAGGCAACTCTTACATTAAAGTCACTGGTCAGTAGGGCGTCTAACAAATCTGATTACAGTATTTCATCAATGTATATATCAAAACTCAAATAAAAGTACTGCTTAGATAATTCTAGGACTTCTCAATAAAATATACTTCTTAGAAAATACTTGAATTATTCTTCTCATTTCATTGTGGCCTTGGTGGTTTAGCCACAATAATTTGGAACCAACTTTTAGTTTCAGATACTTTATATGCTAATACGTGTTGTTTGTTTTTGCTGATTGTTGTGCTTATATTTGATACTAGAGTCCAATATAATGTATGTTAATAATATATTTTTTGTTGGCACTATATATGGTCTGAAATAACTTATTTTTATGCAGAATGAGCTTGAAAGAAAGAAACAAGAAATATTAGCTGCTCAAAGTGCATAAGTTGTGGAAGGAGAAACTAATCCAGCTAGTCGGCCCTCTCAATTAAGTGAAATCGACATCTGGGTACAATCTGTTGGTGGAAAGAGAAAAGGAAGTGTCAAAGGTCTTGGATCCCTAGGTAGAAGTGTAAAGGCATCTAAGAAATCAACATCTACTTTGCCGGAAACTTGATGAGATGATTAAGTCCTAAGTAAATGCGTCAAATGTTGATTTGTATGCACAATTGCAGAATGAGTGACACAAAATAACAGGATGAGGAAGGAATTTGACTTGTTGAAAAAGCATGTTGATATGATACAAATTTGGTACGTATCAAAAAACAAGCCAAAAATAGTCCACAAACAAAGGGAAACCTGAGAGCTCAACAAACACCAAATCTCGGTTCCAACAACATCAAGAAACAAGGTGTAAATGACACCAAAATCACTGACAATAACAAGAGATAAACAAAAATAACGAGAGAAACAACACTACAATAACAACAGTCCAACGGTTACAAGATTACAAGAACAACAAGAACCAAACGGTTCACTAGACTACACAACTAGTACATGATATGTAAAGATAGGAAGTGAGACATACACTATTACAAGGTTAAGAATCCAAAGATGTATAAATATAAGGACCCCTAAGACTTACAATAGCAACACCACACTCTTACGTGACACAAGAGGGATTCCACCGCTCAAGCACCAACTTTTCCAAGCAATACATAATCACAAGTGAATCCACACTTGTTTATGTCCTAGTTTAGGCCTAGAGACCCTCTCTCTCAAGCGATGTGTTCTTTCAACAATATTCAACAAAAACTAATAAACTAAAACCCAATATTGTTCTATTTATAGTACTTTAAAAATAAAAAGATAAAATGACAAAAAGGACCTTTAATGACCAAGTAGGCAAATAGGCACCCATGGTGTGTTTTTAGGGGCGGTTTGGAGCCCTTTTTAACACTTCAACTCATACACCATCGAGGTTAGATCAAAAATACTCAAGAACGTTCATCTTCATGATCGTGCTTGTATCATCCTCTCCATCTTGAGAGGAATTTGACCTCAAATTCATGGCACTAACCAAATGAAAATGGCTCCAAAACAATCCACAAATTAAGAAGAAATCGAGAACACAACAATTTCAAGTCTCGGATAATGTCTTTATTTTGCACCTTCGCTTCCTCTCCATCTTGATTTTTGCCTTCAATCTCATCCGGCTCAATTGATTTTATCCAAGAAATTTCACTATAAAACAACAAATGGGTTAGTTGTAAAAGAAAGGTCCTCACACTCTCTCTTTATTTCTTTGTTCTCAGATTCCTCACACTTAAATCTCACAAGTGTTGTATGCTTGCTTGTACTCCATGAGGTGTTGAGAGGTGAATTACAATGTTTACAGTGACTCCAAAATTAAAAAAAAAATACACAAGGATGAAAACGGTTTCAAACCAACTCACAATCTAGTAAGTGGTTACTAGCTTGTAAGTTAGTATTGGAATCAACAAAAGAAACAACAAAAGGAAACTAGAAGATCAAATTTGAGCTTAAAATTTGTTGTTTGAACAGTAATTGGTGATGTGTCACCCCCTAATTGGTCACAGGCTCACACAAGTTTTAATCACCATTCTTGGAATGTTTAGTCCTTATACTTTTGGAATGGAAGACAATTAGTAGTTGGAGGGAAAAACACAAGTCTTGTAACTCTTTTCAAATTCAACTCAAAAAGGTGAGATTAGACTTGTACTAGTTTCCACAAAACAAGGCTCCTAGAAGCAAGAAAAGTGGTTGAAAAAGTTGTTTTCAAGTCAAGAGTGATGTGAGCTAGTCCTTTCACCAACAAGTCTTCCAACTTTGTCTTCACCTTTTCTAAATCTATTAACTACTTTAAGTTGGTCAAGATAAGAGAAGTGATGAAGAACAACAAGAACACAACAACCTTTCAAGAACAACAATAACAACACCTTCAATGCCCACTCCAACCGCCACAATAAGTCCACAAATATTAGTTTAGGACTTTGTTCACAACACAACTTGAACAAGTTTTTAAGCTCAAATATAGATCTAGATACCTTTAGTGTTAGTGAATCAAGAAACAACAATAAAAATAAAGAAATCCTATACCTAGACATCCACAAATTTCGGTCAAGACTACGGCAAGAACACTACAAGTTCTCGGCCATGAACAAGAACAAGAACATGAACACTTCTTTCTCTTTTTATTTTTTGATTTTTCTAGAAAGACGAAGATTGATTTTGTTGGAACAAAATCAACCACAAGCTTTGATACCAAATGATATGATACAAATTTCGTATGTATCAAAAACAAGCCAAAACTAGTTCACAAACAAAGGGAAACCTGAGAGCTCAACAAACACCAAATCTCGGTTCCAACAACATCAAGAAACAAGGTGTAAATGACACCAAAAGCACTAACAACAACAAGAGATAAACAACATTAACGAGAGGAACAGCACTACAATAACAAGAATCCAATGGTTACAAGATTACAAGGACAACAAGAACCAAACGGTTCACTAGACTACACAACTAACAAATGATATGTAAAGATAGGAAGTGAGACATACACTATTACAAGGTTAAAAACCCAAAGATGTATTAAATCTAAGGACCCCTAAGACTTACAATAGCAGCACCACACTCTTATGTGACACAAAAGGGATTCCATCGCTCAAGCACCAACGTTTCCAAGCAATACACATTCATAAGTGAATCCACACTTGTTTATGTCCTAGTTTAGGCCTAGTGACCTTCTCTCTCAAGAGATGTGTTCTTTCAACAATATTAAACAAAAACTAATGAACTAAAACCCTATATTGTTCTATTTATAGTACTTTACAAATAAAAAGATAAAATGACAAAAAGATCCTTTAATGGCCAAGTAGGTAAATAGGCACCCATGGGGTGTTTTTAGGGGCGGTTTGGAGCCCTTTTCAACACCTCAACTCGTACACCATCGAGGTTACATCCAAAATACTCAAAAATGTTCATCTTCATGACCGTGCTTGTATGATACCAAACTCCACAAGAACACAACAACACAAACACCAAAATCAGTTCACTAGTTCCAAAATTATGGACCCTTTTAATGACCTCTCTTGAATTCGCAAGAAAAACAAGAAGGGAAGTGATATCAAGAGTAAAACACACTTAAAAAACAACAACGCTTGATGAACAAGATGCAATAACAACAACACGCGGTTACAAGACAAGAACACGAATGGATTACACTAGATATAGACAAACGATTATAAGAAAGTAAAGATAGATAGATAGACAAAGGGATGGTATAATATTAACAACCCAAAAGCTTATTCCACTTTTGGACCTTTAATATCACACACAAACTAAACCTATCTCTAACGTGACCTCAATGGACCTGGAATTCCCAAGTAATCTCCATTTCTAAGCAAATGATCAACACAAGGATTCAACCTTATCCAAAGATTCCATCTTGCTAAAGATTCTCAAAGAGGCTACAAAATATATTCTCTAAAAATCTCTCAAAAATGACCTAATGAGGTTCCATTTATACCTAGGTTAACTTATTAGAAATGACTAAAAACCCCTTACAAAGGGCGGATGAACAGTGAATAGTTTTAGAGCTTGTGGGACTTGTTCTCTACACTTCAAAGCTTGTTCCTTAGATGGGCAGCCCCCGAGCTCGAGTATTGATGTATTGAACCCCGATCATGATCGTACCCATATCATCCTCCCCTCCTTAGAACGGATTTGTCCTCAAATCCAAACCTTGCAAAGCAATAGGAAGGACAAGCAAATAAAAGTTCCTCAAGGTATGAGGGTTAGGATTAGTGTAATCAATTATAGCATCTTGCAAAGGTGTCTCAAACTTCACATGTACCCAAATATCCCTCTTACCCGAATACCCTACCAAGGGAGAATCAACTATTTTATCCACATAAGTGTGACAAGAAACAAGGAACAAGCATCGCTTTTCAAGTGGAAAACATAGACTCTTCTTGGAACAACAATTATACTTGAAAGCCGAGAGAGGAAAGCCATACATTCCATGCACATTCAAGTCATTCCAAAAGACATTCTCATCACCACACTTCAAATGATCACCAGAATCAAATGGGTAGAGTGTCCATGGGCACGGGTTGGGAATAGACTTCCTTACCCTAATACTACTACAATAATGATCAAATGTCCCCTCTATACTATCATGGTCAATAACAAAAATAACTAGAGGGTATGTTCAACATCATCATTTTTAAACACAAGTTGGTCTTCATGACTTCCATAAGATAATGTACTATAACTTTCCACAATGGATTCAACACTAGGTGAATCAACTAGTGTATCAACAATCTGAAGTTATACATTATCATCACAAAATGGAGGTACATTCGGCTTACTTAAAGACAAACTATGATTCACACTTAGTTGGCTATTATCCTCATTCACTAGAGTGCAAAAGTTAGTTTGATTACCTTGTAGCTCATGTGGAGCATGGCCACTCATGGGAATTTGATTAGGAAGGCTTGGATGCTCCATCAAGTTATCCAACTTCTTGCATAGAGAGCCTTCTGTCCCTTCTAATCTTTCTTCTATTCTGTCCATTATTCGCCTATCTATGGCATCAAGCCTTGCCATGATGGATTTAACCCAACTAGGCATTTCAGCTTCATTCGCCATTGTAATCATCAAGAGCTACTAAGAAAACAACACGAAAACAACAAACACATTAAAGATTAGCAAAAATCAGTCCACAATTCATCACAAAACAGTCCACAATGCGTCTCAAAATAGTCCACAATCCCTCACTTTCACACTTTGGATTTTTCACTCTATTGGCGTTACAAGTGTTGATAACTCGCTTATACTCCAATGAGGTTACTTGGTCCCAACTGTGGCTCGAGGTCAGAGTAGATTCTTGTTTGAAATGACTCAAATAAGTAATGTACGAACTTGAACCAAAAAAGATAGTACGACTCAAAAACGAGAAAAGCACACAACAAACATAACATGAAGAACGTACATAAAACTAACTTACAAGCTAGTAGGGTATTACTAGGTTGTCAATTAGTGTCGAGTAAATAAACGAAACTAGGAAACAATAAAATGAAACTAAGAAATCTAAAATTTGAACTCAAAAATGTTGCGTGAATAGTACTTTAGTGACGTGGCATTCCACTATTGTCCTCGAGTTTTATCAAAATTTTATTTACCAATTTCAAGTCTTGATCAATATACAATTTGGAATTGGTGGATTTGGTTAATGGAGAGAAAAGTGGTCTTTGAGCCATTTTGTTCAAATTTCAAAAGCAAAACTTGACTTCTTTGAACTTTCTCCTTGAAACAAGGTCCTTAAATCAAGAAAAAGTATTGAAGTGATAGGGACAAGTCTTTCACTAACAACTACTACAAGCTTGTCTTTCACCTTTTTAGATCTAGTTTGCACTTTAAGGATTAACAAGATGATGAAAGGATTAACAACCTTAAGAACACAACAAGTCCAAGAACAACAAAAATTCAGTTTCCAACTCCACTACAACAAGACCATCAAATCGGCCAAGGTTTAGGTAACAACATCCAACTCGGCCACACCTTGTTCACATCAACAACTTCAACAAGTTCAAATTCAATCTTAGATTTGGACACTTTTTAGTGTTGATGAGAAAGAAACCAACACTAGAAACACTCTAAACAAAAAAAGGACTACAAGTTCTAGACACAGAACAAACAAATCTTGGCCAAGATAACAACAACACAATTTTCGGCCAAAACACAAAATGGACAGATTTGTACTTTTCTAGAATTTTTTTCAGTTTTCAGCTTTTTTTTTTTTAAATTCTCGTCCAATAGAACCCAAGATTGGTAGTGTAGGAACACAACGAGACCTGCTCTGATACCAAAATCCCCAAGAACACAACAACACAAACACTAAAATCAGTTCACTAGTTCCAGAATTATGGACCTTTTTTATGACCTCTCTCGGACTCGCAAGAAGAACAAGAAGGGAAGTGATATCAAGAGTAAAACACACTAAAAAAACAACAACACTTGATGAACAAGATGCAATAACAACAACACACGGTTATAATACAAGAACACAAATGGATTACACTAGATATAGATAAACGATTACAAGAAAGTAAAGATAAATAGATAGACAAAGGGATGGTATAATATTAACAACCCAAAAGATTATTCAACTTTTGGACCTTTAATATCACACACAACCTAAAACTATCTCTTACGTGACCTCAAGGGAACCGGAATTCCCAAGTAATCTCCGTTTCTAAGCAAATGATCAACACAAGGATTCCACCTTATCCAAGATTCCACCTTACTAAAGACTTTCAAAGAGGCTACAAAATATATTCTCCAAAAATCTCTCAAAAATGACCTAATGAGGTTCTATTTATACCTAGGTTAACTTATTACAAATGACTAAAAAATACTTGCAAAGGGCGGATGAATAGTGAATAGTTTTGGAGCTTGTGGGACTTGTTCTCTACACTTCAAAGCTTGTTCCTTGGATAGGCAGCCCCCGAGCTCGAGTCTTGACGCATTGAACCCCGATCATGATCATACCCGTATCACATGTATAGAACAATCTTTTCAAGAAGACAACCAAGCTTATGGATGAAAGTGATGATGGCTCTGGCAACATGAATGTGATTCTGACCCTGATGGTTGGTAGTATTATTGAGGATTAAAGTTTGAAATATTTTATTTTAGATTATTTGAGAATAACACATTATTGATTTGGATGTTATGAATTGTGTTTCTTATCAGTTATAATGGTTTACATTAGACTTGTGTCAAATGATGTTTTTGAAGATTATTGGAGGTTTTGAATAGATTTTTGTCTAATTGTGAAATGTATGTAGCGATTTACATGGGAATCATTATTTGAAAATTTCCATGGGGTGTACATGCAACAATTTATTTCGTAGATTTACTTGCAACAATTTATTCTTGTGGATTTTTTTGGGTTATTTTGTAGGAATTTTCTTACCAAATATTTTCATAAATTTTGTAAGAAAATTTTCTTTAGTTAATTAGGAATTTTCATCTCTAAAATTCCTTTGAATTTACTTGGAGATGTTCATAGGGAACAAATATGATAACTACTGATAAGCTCAAAGAAAATAAAAATGTTCATATTTGAAGTGTTGAAATTTTACTACAACATTAAAGAGAGAAGAGTTTGAATTGAAGGAGGACTTTCACTAGAAGTAGAACTCTTTATAATTATAGTTCGTGTTGCTGAGGAGTTTGGTTTGAAGAAGAATTCTTTGAAGAGTTGTATTTAAATAGATGATGAGTGACTCAAGTGGCTCACGCACTCACATAGCAAGAAAAACAACTGGCAGATTGACTTTACAAAGTGTTACTTGAATTCTGAAGGAACACATTCAAGAACCTTTTCCTAACATAGTATTCTGTTAAGAGTTTGAGAATTCAGGTATTAGGGGTTGTTTGAGTCGTAATTTTGATGTAATCTTAGTTTTAGTGTGTTATAAATTGAATTAAGATTGTTGTTTTCAAGTTGGGATAACTCGAAGACTTTGAAACACTTACCTTGGTAGGTTTTTGAGTTGTTTAGGAATTAAAATTAAAATTTATAATTCCTTAGGTTACACAGGCTTGTAATCTTTTGTTGAATGGCTCGTTGTGATTTAGTGAAGTTGGGGTTAAATCTTGTAAAGATATTGTGTTTTTACTAATAGTTTGTTGGAACACGTTGGGCAACTTGTTTCATTCATACAAAACTTCTCTATATATTTCTGTTTGCATTTTGATTGAATGGTTGAACTCACAGAACCATTTTTAGTGGTTACAAGTGTCCAAACCATAATTGTTTAACACCATTTCTTTCTCCTCGACAGGTTGCTATAATTTTCTAATATATTTTCCTTGATCATTCACTTGAAGTTGAAGGTAGGTTTCATATTTAACTAGCTTTTGTTTTCCTTTCATCTAGAATTTCGCTCTCTCACCTTAATCACCTTGAATAAATATTAAGGTATGGTTGTGATGCCAATGAGATGATATTGTTTAAATTTAGAAATTGTAGCTAAATCTGGGGATAGATGACTTCTACTTATCCTTTTTTTCTCTTCTTGGCTAGGTCATTGTGGATATTAGCAACTTAATGTTGTATTTTCGTGTTTTATAGTTAGTTCAGAAGAAAAGCTTTCGACTTAATCTTGTGCTAGAGTTTTCGACCTTAATTTACATCTGTTATACATCACTCAGGAATTATAAATTTTAATTTCATATGCGGAACGATTTAAATCATAGTTCGAAAGTTTGAGGTGTCATACCAACATATCCACTTTCCAATCATATTTCGGAACATAATAAATAAAAGAGTAGAATATATGAGTATTTGTCTATCTCTAGATATAAATTAAGATATTTAGCTTTTATGACAACATAATTGAATAATTGAAATTTGATTGAGATAGTCAGACCAGATTTATAGTAACTTACCAAAATAAATGAAACTAACTGTACAATCTGATTATAAAGCTACTTATAGTAACTTACCTAAATAGATGTAGGTAAAACCTTAAAAATCAATCTTGAAGTGGGAGACTAAATAATTATACTTCCATAATTAAATAATCTTGAAGTGGGAGACTAAATAATTATACTTCCATAATTAAATAAGTTTATGGAAGGTTAGTTAGAATTAGAGCCTGTTTGGATAGGATTAAAAAAAAAAGTTTTTTTAGCTCAAGTTATTAAAAGCTTAGAGTAAGTGCTTATAAATTAAGCAATAGATATTTATGGAAGGTTAGTTAGACTTATAAGTTGTTACATAAATCCAGGGTATAGATTTAATATGTAAACATTCAAAATAATAAGTCAAAAATTAAATAAGGATGCTATTTTGAAGGTTCCATAGTCCTATAAATACATGTGTATTTGCTCCTTATTTTTTCATTGTATCTCAAGACCTAGAGGTACTTTTCTCTTTTTATGTCCTTTCGTTTCTCACCCATAATAGCAAATTTCTCACATTATAATTCATCATCCGATAGGAAAATCATATTTGTATAATGAAGTAGAGAATGAGTTTCAATCTTTTACATATACCGTATATTTTAATGATATTTTAAATGAAATAAAAAAGATAGTTTATCCGTCAAAGATAATTTGATTTTTTTTTCTCTGGTCATCTTCTTCAAATTTTTTGTTGTATGTAGAGGTAGTTTTTGTATTATTTAATTTTAACTATTTGTCAAAGTTTATGATTCAAGCATAACTTTTCTTCTCTTATTTTTTACACCTAGTTATTCTTAACAAGTTCTATAGCGAGTCTTAAGGAGTCTATGAAATTGTGTCCATTTTTCTTATTTTATAGATTATATATAATTCAAATTTGGTATCACAACTCTTTTAATAATTTATTCATCCTTTTATTTTACCATTAATGCATATAAATTATTAGTTTTCAAATACTTTACTATTTTGTCTAAATTAATAAATATAATTACAAGCTAATAATTATTACATTCATTCATCAGGTTCAAAGTTTTAGCTCACAACAACATTTTACAAGAAAATAATAAGGTGAATATCTTACTACAACAATTTAGCAATAAAATATTTTACTAATCTATGGCTAAATATGTCTTCTTCCTAACATACCTCTTCCGTATCCTTGTCGGACAGCCCCCCACCGATGCCTCCTTTTGAAGAAGAGAGGGGTGAAAAGGAAATTGCATTGCCGGAACGTCGAAGTGGAAAAGCCCCTATGAACGAACCTTTGGAGGAAATGTCTACAAGAACACTCCAGTACAGGGACAAAAACCACGGTAAGCATCTTAAAGGGCATTTCTTTATTGTTTTGTTTTATATTTTCGATGCCTTTTCTAATTTTTAAGATTCTTGAAGGTTTTTCCATCGAAAAGCCCGTTGCGAGGTTGCCTACTACATGTGGGTCCAACTTTGGGTGTGAGCTTTCCCATTATGCAACACCCACTCCACAAAAAGGAGAAGGGTTCCGGATCTAACTAAACCTGACGTCGAAGTGATCAGTTCCCGTTTGCTCCGACATCTAACCAAATTGAATCACTGACAGTTCTTAAGCCTTTAGCCTTTCGTGCATTGGTTCCAACCGGTCGTCTGGGGACATTTGGAGTGTCATCAAGTGACCAGGAGATGATGGAGGATGCCAATATGCCTGGTTGTGATATGAATCCTCCTTGTCGCCGGGTTTTGGTAGACATTCATCCAGGGGTGGATATTCTGATTGATTTCTCGATGGCAACTAAACTGTTTGAGGCCTTCCGCGGGCCTGAGGAAAAGGCGAGGTTAGAGGAACAGAACTTGAAAAGTTTATTCACTCAGCTAATAACCTCTATCCAACAAGTAAGACAGGCACTACTAATCATCTAAATACATTTTCGTGATAATTTTACTAACTTTTTTTTCCTTTTTTCTGCATTTAACTTATAGACCCACCAATTTGTGATCGCCACCCGAAAAAAAGCAAGCGATCATACGCATAAGCTTCTGGACCACTCTGGTGATGTGGAGAATCTAAAATCCACAGTTGGTGTGCTCCAGGCCGAGGTAAGTGTGCTCCGATCAAAAAATGTTGGGCTGCAGGCTGAGAATGAGAAGCTGCAAGCCTGGCAAATGGAGCTACATGGTAAGCTCTCTTAAAGGGAGAATGTACGCGCTTACCTTTACTCTAGGAACCATGCCTTGCAGAAAAGGGTGGCCAACCTAGAGGCTGATTTGGCTGAGTGGTGTGCTAAAAATGAGATGGACAGAGCGCGATTTCAGGCCAGGCTGAATGCATTACGGGTGAGGCGTAGAAATGACAGGAATATGGCTGAATTGGACAGTTGCTGGGTGTCCCTACAGACCCGGGTGGACACCCTTCTTGTTAATATATAATGACCGTCACCGAAGCTGAAGCTGCTGCTAATGCTACAAGAGAAGCCCTGGAGCAGGCTCTATCGGAAAATGACTCTGAGAGTGATGACCCTCTGGGTCTTTCAGACGATGAGAGTGAAGATGCCTCAGATGCACCCCCTTTATCCTGATGCCTAGCAGTTATGTTTTCAAGGACTTTTCGGCCTTCGAGCCCCTGTTATCATTTGCTAGTTCATTTCTGAGGCTTTCTTGTGCGTGAAGCCCATCTTTTTTTTTCTTGTTTTTTTTGTTGCAAGTATTTTGGTCCCTTTGTTACGAAGTAGAGACTTCTCTTTATATCTGTGCTTACATTTTGATTTAATGTTGAACTCTCAGAACCTTTTTAAATGATTACAAGAGGCCAAAGCTTATAAGATTATTTTTTAATGAACTAAGATTAGAAGAACTGAAGTTTGAATACATTACTAGTCAAATTTAGATTTGCCAGGCATAACTAATAAGAGTATTTTAAGAAAATATTAAATAATGCTTCTCTTGTAAAATTTGTCACTCATGCGTTATGAAGATAATATATGTTATTGCTTATAATTATCTTACAAACACTTTTGAGTTTTTAACAAATTTATTTCCTTGTTTTATTCTTGCTATATGAAGAACAACGAGGTTTAACTCTAGCATTTTAGTATGGCATTAAACCGAAAATCTGATAGCTTCTATCATTGAACTATATATGTGATTAAACTCTAGATTTACTTTTTCTATCAATTTTAGTATGGCATGAATATAAAATCGTTAACTTAAAAGCATGCAATGAGAATTTTCCCTATCTCCCATTCTTTGCAATTTTCACAAGAACTGTATGCTCATATGGATACTTTTGCAAACCCATTAATTTTCAGAGAAATAAGCCTCGCAGAGTTTGTTTTCGTCCATAAAGTATAATTAATTAAGATAATTTAGTTTTCAAAAAATTCATAAAATAGTCAAAATGACCGTTTTGAGGATGACCTACGGAGTATAGGATTTTCAAAAAAACTTCACCAACTTCAATGAGCAATTCAAATTAAAACTCTATAATCTTAGCCACTAAAAATCAGACCGTGTTAGTTAATCATTAATTATCACGAACAAGCCTAATATGAAGTGAAGAAGAAGAACAATAGAACCCACAAGATAGTGCTTACATATAGCATTCCAAATTTTATTTGAAATATATTTATAATTTTTCCTATAGTGATAAAGTCCTTTTTATGCTCACATTATAATTCTTGATTTAACTTATTTTTCTTTACTTTTATGGGTAATTTGGAACTATTTAAGAAGTTAACAAAGAAATAAAAACTATCTCAATCTTTTGAACTAAATTTTTTTCTCCTTATTCTTTTCCCATTGCCATGATATAATTAGTAAAATAAATCTCCTAAATCTTTTCCTATTGCCATGATAAAATTAGTAAAATAAATAAATAAGGGTGATATTTTATTGACCATTTTTCACATTTGAAGGTTTCAAAACCTGTAAGTATATAGACATATTTACTCCCCATTTCACTATAAGTAGAACTCTTTATAATGAAAGTTCGTGTGCTGAGGAGTTTGGTTTGAAGAACAACTCTATGAAGAGTTGTATTTAAATATAAGATGAGTAACTCACGCACTTACATAGCAAAAAAAGCAATTGGCATTTTGACTTTACAAAGTGCTACATGAATTCTCAAGGAACACATTGAAGAGCCTGGTCCTAATATAGTATTGTGTTAAGAGTTTTAGCATTCATGTATTAGGAGTTGTTTATTGTGTTGTAGTGTTGAAATAATCATAGTTTTAGTATGTTATAAAATGAATTAAGATTATTGTCTCCAAGTTGGGATAACTAGAAGACTTGGGAATACTTAACTTGGGAGGTTTTTAAGTTGTTTAGGAATTAAAATTTATAATTCTTTAGGTTACACAGACTTGTAATCTTTTGTTGAAGGGCTCATTGCGATTTAGTAAAATTGGGGATAAATCTTGTAGGGTACAAGCCATGGATTTTACATCTTTCATGAGTTGAGTGTTTCATACATAGGAAACTGTTAAATAAAAATAACTGAACACTAGATTAGGTTGTTTAGTTTTTTTGCTCAGTTGTTTTGTTCAGTTGATTTGATCAGTTGTTTTGCTTAGTTTTTTTGCTCAGTTGTTTTGCCTTGTTCAGTACTATAAATAACAATTACTTTATTAATGCTCAGTTGTTTTGCTTTGTTCAATACTAGCTTAGGTTTAATGTGGAACATGCTCTGGCAGTTAAATGAAATGGTTATCTTTGCTAAATTGACTCATATTTTTGCTCTCTTTAATACATTACTATGTTGACAAAAGTCTTTGTCTGATTGTTTTGGTGATAGCCCCAGTGACCATGAATAGCATAACAAATCACTTTGGCTAGTATATTATTGTATTGAAATGGTTTTTTCGATGATGCCAAAAGGGGGAAGATAAGAGGGTTGTGCAATATTTATAACCCATCGACTAACTTGTTCATTCTAGTATTTTATACTTTAGTGCCTACAGGTGATGATGTTTGAATGCACAAAGACAAGAGGTTTCTCATTATCAAAAAGGGAGAATTTGTTGAGTACGATGTAGTTTTGATGATTGAAAAACTAACAAAGTGATATGAAATATGTCAGTCAAGCTGGTTCACAGATACACTCTCATGTAGCTGAAACTTGTAGCAAAATCATCGATGATTAAAGACAAGCGAGCAAAAATCAAGGAAGGACTAGATGGGTGGCTAATTCAGATATACTCAAGGAAATAAACTTGTGCTGATTTAAGGAGTTGGAGTTTGAATACAACACTAAGGAGACAAGAGTTGGAATTGAAGAAGGAGTCTCACTTGAAGTAGAATTCTATGCAATGAGAGTTCTGATTAAAGGAGGAGTTTGAAATAAAGAATGACTTTTTAGAGAGCTGTGCTTAAATAGAAGATGTATTATTTAGAATAACTTGAGCACTTTTAGAGATATAAAAGGCTAAACACGAGCAAATTGAGAAAAATCATAATTGAGAGAATTCTGACTGAAGATTCAAGTGCTGCTAGAACAAAGGAAAAAATTGACGAACCTGTTTCACAAGATTAAATTTACAGTTCATTAGTCAGTTTAAATGTATTGTTCTTATTAAGTTGTAATTTATTGATTTTCTAGATTTATTTTTTAGGAACAATACTGAGCTGAGTTAACTTCAAGTTTGGGATAATTCGAAGTGGGTTCAATAGTCAAGGGTGATTATTGAGTTATAAGAATTAGAGTTTATGATTCCTAGTTATTGAGGTATAGGAATTAGCGTTTATAATTACTAGTTGTTGGTTACAAGAGTTTTATAATCAGTCGTTGTTGAGGCTCAGAGTTATTTAGTGAAGTTGGGGTTAAATTCTGTAGAGGTACAGGTCATGGCTTTTTACACCTTTTTGAGCCGGGTGTTTTTCACGTAAAAATTATTGTGTTCTTTACTTCCTGTTTTAATGCTTTCTTGGAAAACGTCAGGCATTCCGTTCCATCCATAGGCAAATCTTACGTTAAAGTCACTGGTCAGTAAGGCACGTACTCTAAAAAGTGGTATCAAAGCAGGTTGTGTTAAAAAGGGTTAGAACCTAAGACAAAGATCAATATAATGAATTCCGCACCACCTACTGGTCACAGTGCAGGTCAATCCACTTTTAGTTCCTAATTGGCTATTTTTTTGGGGACTTTTCAGTCTTAGTTTAGGTTAAACTTATAAAACAACAATGGATGTTCTTGAACAGATGAATTATGTTGCCCTACCTATTTCAATAAGGAGGGCTAATACTCATTTGAAATAATTGATAATAAAGAAATAATTTAGCTGAGAAAAAAAAAATCTAAACTAGAAACTGCACAAGACAGTCATGAAGTGGAATAAGAGGTCCTTAAGGCTAGCATCATGACTATGAAGCTTGACCTTAATTGTTAGAGGGATGAAAATATTGAAGTCATTCGTCAATTGACACAGTTGATAAAACCTATTCCACCTTTCTCATCAGTTCCTCACTATTCGTATCCTTAGCTATGTCCCACTTTTATACCATATTTTTTTTATTTATGCTCAGTTATTTTGTTTTGTTCAGTACTAGATTAGGTTTAATGTGGAACATGCTCTAGCAGTTAAATGGAATGGTTATCTTTGCTAAATTGACTCATATTTTTGTTCTCTTTAATACATTACTATGTTGGCTAAAGTCTTTGTCTGATTGTTTTGGTTCTAGCCCAAGTGACCATGAATAGCATAACAAATCTCTTTGTCTAGTCTATTATTGCATTGAAATGGTTTTTCGATGATGCCAAAAGGGGAAAGATAAGAGGGTTGTGCAATGTTTATAACCCATTGACTAACTTGTTCATTCTAGTGTTTTATACTTTAGTGCCTACAGGTGAAGATATTTCAATGCACAAAGACAAGAGGTTTGTCATCATAAAAAAAGGAGAATTTGTTGGGTACGATATAGTTTTAATGATTGACAAACTGACAAAATGATATGAAAAATGTCAGTCAAGTTGCTTCACAGACACACTGTCTCATGTAGCTGAAATATGTAGCAAAATCATCGATGATTAAAGACAAGAGTGTAAAAATCAAGGAAGGACCAGATGGGTGGCTAATTTAGATAAACTTAAGGAAATAAACATGTGCTGATTTAAAGAGTTGGAGTTTGACTACAACACTAAGGATACAAGAGTTGGAATTAAAGAAGGAGTCTCACTTGAAGTAGAATTCTATGCAATGAGAGTTATTATTAAAGGAGGAGTTTGAAATAAAGAATGGCTCTTTGGAGAGCTGTGCTTAAATAGAAGGTGTATTATTCAAAATAATTTGTTCACTTATAGAGAGATAAATGGCTAAACACGAGTAAATTGAGAAATTTCATAATTGAGAGAATTCTGACTGAAGATTCAAGTGTTGCCAGTACAAAGGAACAGATTGACGAACCTATTTCACATGATTAAGCTTTACAGTTCATGAGTCAGCAAAATACGATTTTAGCCTAAGAGTTACTTGAAATCAAGCCTTCTTCGAGTAACCACCTAACCCTCTTTAAGCCCATTTTTAACTCTTTAAAACATTTCATTCTATGAAATCAAACTCTGAAAAACTCTCGCTCTATTATGGCATACATTTATATGGTATTGTCATACCATTGACTTGCAAGTCGCGTCTCTGAGCCATTGATAGAATATTATAATCTCGATTTTCAAAACACAAGGTTTGAGACCACTATATCAATAAATCAATTCAAAGAACTCTTTCTTAAAACTAATGTAAACACATGCAAGAAACTCTCTTTTTCAACATTTCAAATACACAAGGTAGTCATATCAAAGTTGTCAATCACATGCAATTCTTTCTCTTTAACACAAGAACATAATTATATCAAGAAACTCTCTCATCTTTTCTAAATCATGCCCAAATACTATGATATTGAGAAAACTATTTTCAAATCATACATCATGCATTTCAAACCATTCACAATAAGATCATAAACTTAAATTCATCACAAGAGAGGGATTTCATAATTTGTGCTCTCAAACAATCTTCAATCTAAATTTTCATATATATACATATACGTATAAATCAATTTTAAGGGGAAAAAACTTAAAGGACAAAACAACAATGTCATTAAAACATTCATGATGTATAATTTAAAACATGGTTTCCAAAACTCCTTTGTAATTTCATGCTTGATAATCTTTAAATCATATTCAAGTGTTTCAACAAGCTCATGTAGTTTTATGATAAACCCCACGTACCTTAGATTATTTAGGAGAAAGAGCGGAACCCGGATCTTGATCCATTTCTTGAAATCTTGAATTTAAGATCTTGATTCTTGACAATGAGGAAAAGGATTAGGGTTTGGATTTTGAGAGGATTAGAGTAAAATAAGTAATTTTGGCTTCTTGGGGCTGAAATTCTATGTTATTGATGGATTTTGGGTAGGAAAAAATGACCACAGTGCCCCTAGACCAATTAGAAACTGAAATAATGCATAAAACAGCCTAATATCCGCGTCTGGTTTCGTGTCAACGCGATCTTGATGCAACGCATCATGATCGTGTTGGCTTACTGCCTCACACAAAAAAAGCCATAACTTTTCGCTCGGTTATCAGATTTTGGAGAAATTAGTATCATTGGAAAGCTAATTCAATTATCTACAATTTGGTGGGTCTTGAGATGAAAAATTATATGTGTATCAAGAGTTATCCACGTTCAAAGTATACCCTTGTAGAATCGATTATCCAATTTTGGATGAATGAAAGGTTCTTAGCTCAACTTTGCTTTAGGCCATTTCTATGAACATTTTTCACCTCATAAACACTTCATATACTAGGCGAAAGATCATGACACATGAATCTAAGCATAAACCATGGAAATAGAGCTTACGCAAGTAGGAACGACGATTCGATTTCTAGCTAAAAAATGCGAGGTGTTACATTATCTCCCCTTGGGATCATTCATCCCTGAATGATGGATGGGGACCTTTCGAAGCTCAGAAAGTTTAGAATAAACAATATAGTCTCACATTGAACAATTTTTCCTCAACAATAATACAATGGAATCAAACGAGTTTCTTGATAACCCCGAGTGAATCGTGAAAGCACGAAATATTAGATAATGAGACTACATAGGGATGATCTTGCACATGAGCTCTATGCACCATAATCTTTACAATATAAGGAAGGGATTTATTTGATGATCATAAACCTAATTTATATTGGTACTAATAATGAAATAATATTTTGTGGAAGATAGGATTAGAATCATTCTCCACCTCTCATGATACAACAAAATAGACCTTACACTTAGAAACACTACTCATCTATGCCCCAAACAACAAATAACACACTTCATCATTTCCAACTTACAATTCTCCAATCATACATCTAGCCACAAGAATATGAGTTCCACCACTTAGTACTGCTATGCTGAAGACTATCTTGGAGTAACAAGGTGATAACTTAAACTATAAGACCCTGTACTTTACATCCCATTAAGAATATTGTCATCAAACACTCTTGAGATTTCATTTAGAGAGTACTAACCACGTAGCACATAGATTTTTATTTCCAGCACCAACATCATTCAAGCCTAATCATTACTATACCCACTACATGGATTTCCCCACTAAGACCAACAACTTCAATCACTCTTAACAAATTTTTTCGCCACATTCCTCCTTCTTAGTTATTTCACACAACAAAAGTTCATATCCTTCTTTTTCCTTTTCACCTATAGCCTCAGCTCAAGAATCACATCAATTTTTTTTAAACTTCAAGAACATCTACTCCTCTACCTAACACATCACCACACTTCCACAACCACCATTATACTATAATATTGAGGGTCATTAAGGGACCCGAGCATAACTTTCGTGAATGAAAGTAACACTATTAGACTATAACATATACTTATTGCACTACTCAAGGAGGGACATGAAGATATGATAAAGTAACCACGAGCGCTCCATATATAAAGTGTCTAGATCATAAGTAGAGAGTCATTCGGAAGATACAATACAACATGAATTCTTAGGATAGAGCATAGTGAGAAACATTGGTGCACATGTCAAGGCAACACAAGGAAAAGAGACTGAATTACCCTCCTGGACTCGAAAAATCAGTAAGATGAACTGGGCACCTGGCGCGATTGGCGACGTGATGCATCGAGATCACGTCAAGACACAGGTTTTGCCAATGCGATTACCGATGTGGTGCATCGATATCACATTGATCCACTAGTTTGCTCACTCAAACGCATCTCAAACACGGTCTGAAAAATCTGAAACTTTCCCAGAATAACCCCTTTATACTCCTGAACATGAATTGACTCAAAAATCTACTTCTCGGGGTCGAAAAGATCAAGTTGAAAATGATGAGAGTTACAAGATCATAAATATGACTGAGTCTTTTAACAACCAGAAAATTTTTTAGGTTGACAGCTCTCCACATATGCAGTCAAGAGTGGTATTGAGCCGAGAATGCTACAGGGTGTTACATTACAACTAAGACAAAGATTTTTGCTTGAAGCGATTTCTCCTCACTTAAGGAAATGAGATTTTTCCATGAGTTTGCACAAACCTTATCACTTGGGCTAAATCCGACATACGATGAATTGGTGAATATAGAAACATATTCTCTTAGAACCAATCATGTTGAGAGACACATATTTTTATGGATCACGAACAGCATAACATATGGCTTGAATACGTGAAAGACTGGATTACTGAGAGACATAATTGCTTCTAGTTTGGAGGTCAAATCATAAACATAAGTTCATGGAGTACTCGAACCGTAGGCATAGGCATGACTTTAACGAATGATGTCATACATTAGTAGGATACTCTCCCAAATTGGAGTAGGAGAATTATGCTTGAGTAGAAATAGGTTTATCATGGTTTCTCCCCACAACTTTCCATCTAAGAACATTCAGAAACTACCTTAATTCACCATCTTCTCTTTAGACCAAAGTCAAAATCCTAGACTTGCGGACATATCCCTACATCAAAATCAATAGCCACAACCCTCAACATAAATGAGACATCACCACAGACTTAAACTTGAAACTCTCCCTGAAGAACCATACTTTGAAGGCCATGCTTTTCTGTAAATGCTACTCTAAACTCCCGCTAGCCTCTATAGCCATCACTCTACAACTCCCACTCTCATGAGCACACACATCCACATTCCCTATCACAAAAGAGGATATCAAAATACCCATGAACACAACTCTTCTCATTAATCTCTAATACAAAGACACTAAATTATTTCAAGGACATCCCCTTCTGTGAACACTAATCACAATATCTTCTAACTCCCAAAGTCATTAACTTACAACTAACATTTTCATAGGCATAGACACCCACACTTCTAAACATTTTACACTCTATCTTCCATTCCTTAGAATACTATCATTACACCCCTAATCACATAACCTACAACTTAACAAAATTTGTAAAACTATGCCAAAGGCGCATATTGCCTACCTAAATTTTGTGAACTCAACTTTAATGAACACTATACAACAACTCCCCAAACTTCTCCGTGCTACAAAGTTCAAAACATAAGTTGGGTACACATGACACTTATACCATACAACCTTATCTAACAACATGCCATCTTGGGATCAATTTATTCTTATATGAATATCACTCTTATCATCTTAATGACTCAACCACAAATCATCATTTCTAACGCTAGTCCTTAAGTATATATACCACCATTTATCCACTTCTTTTTTCACAATTTGCCAACTATGCCATTCCACACACCACATCAAGCCTACTAATTAACTCCCACAAAATATGCATCATCAACCTCGAGCTACTATTCTCACCACTACACTCTACATCTAGAGTTTAAGCCTGTTGTCTAGGCTCAATTACATACCACTGATTAAGCATGCCACATATTACACCAGTCCATCAAATTGGGAAATCAACCCAAATACTTCACTTTACTTAGATACTACCTACAATCACAACTCCGCCATAACCTCATTGTTACCACTCAAAATCTACTACATACTTTCACACTTGAAGTGCTAGTTTACTACTACTAAAGAAAGGACCATCAAAGGGGTAAAGTCACATGATTGGGTTGGTCAATCTTAATTTGCAATATAACCCATTTCAATCTTGTCAACATATTCTAATTTCTTGCATCATACTTACCTAATCATACATCAAAATGATCTTCAAAAATCAATAAACACTAATAAGTCTCTACTTACAACTTATTAACTAATCTATCCTTTCCATTTACAACCTATAACTGATCTCTATAACCACCATAACTGTCAACTCTAGGTTCCTGCCCTAATTCGAATAGATAATAATCATAGATAGACACATCCTTTACATACTACCCTACAATCCACAAATATTGCTACCGCATTAGTTTATCAGTATACAATGGCAACCCATTCCCTAGTCCACGATTATACAACTAAAACTATTTATTTACATAAATGTCACCGTCCCTCTGACTGCTAACCTTGTGACTTCATGTCACCAACTTATAGAGCATCTCACTACCAATAGGTCATGACACTTTAACATATTCTACTACTCTGGTGGAAATATAGTTCCAATATTCTGCTACACATAATATCCTTAAACATCACACCCCCAACAAGAATCTTTTATTAAAGGAGACTGAATACACTTCGTACCTCAAGCCGGGAAAATATAATTTCATCAAGATAACAGTATACTTCGGAATCAATACACCTTGAAGTACTACTGGACTCGAGTTCTTGTGTTATCTCATAACTTTTTTGGATAAATCAATCAGAGAGAACCACATCCCTGGGGGAGCTAGACTCTTAGACTTGTATTACCTCGACAATGAGACATGACCCATGAAATTAGAATGAGGAATGAACTTGGATAACTTTCTTATGGATTACTCTATAGCAAGAACTAGAGTATGAAGGAATGGGAAACAACTCCTAAATGCCCAGTAGCCTCCTGATTATAAGTGTGGTGCATAATATACCCATAACCAAGACTCTACTAGACATGATTTTGCAAAAACTCTGGGACCATGAACCGTGCTCTGATAGTAAGTTTGTCATGACACGAGTTGAGAACCTAGCTGTTACGAGCATTCCGAATCAAGGAGGCCCGAGTGCCCTTTTAAATCTGGTAATCATGTACAATATTCGCATAATATAAAAAAATTTGTAGAAATAAAAGTAAATGGAATCATGGTCATACTCTAAAATCTGTTTAACAATGAGGAAATAGGTTTATCAACATTGAAACAACATCTTTCTCAGTCTGGAAAATCTCTACTACACATGACATTAATAACTGTCTGAAACCTGGGACCAGGCCCCCAATGAACTAAAACCAAAGTAAAAAAAATATGTCTGAACAGAGATATGCCTTCTGAAATAAAGAAGGCTCACCACTGTAAACTTTGCTTCTTTCTGAAAAGCAATTTAAAATAGTTCATAAAAATATCATATGGTAAGAATCACATGGGCATATTTAAAAGATTCTGTAAAATCATCTAAACTCTATGACACTCTTTATATTACTTCTGCGCTAGGTGGTATACCCTACAACTCTGAAATTCCATGGGCTATATAGAATCGGACTAGATGTTAGATTAGATGTTCAGACTTCAGTATTTATGTTTCTTTTTGGTATTGTTATACCATGTTTTTCAGATATGTATCAGTATTGAACCTTATGGCCTTACAGTTCATGTTTCCGCATATTTTATGAGATATTATGCAGTTTACAGGTACAGATATCAGTCATGGGTTAGCTTGTGGTCCTTCGGGATCATGAGTACCGTGTAGCGTTTCGGTTCAGAAAATCGGGGCGTTACAATAATAAATTAAAGAGTAGAATATATGAGTGTTTATCTATCTATAGATATAAATTAAGATATTTAGCTTTTATGACAACATAATTGAATAACTGAAATTTGATTGAGATAGTCTGACCAGATTTATAGTAACATACCAAAATAAATGAAACTTACTGCACAATCTGATTATAAAGCTACTTATAGTAACTTACCTAAATAGATGTAGGTAAAACCTTAAAAATCAATCTTGAAGTGGGAGACTAAATAATTATACTTTCATAATTAAATAAATTTATGGAAGGTTAGTTAGACTTAGAGCCCGTTTGGTTAGGATTAAAAAAAATAGTTTTTTTAGCTCAAGTGATTAAAAGCTTAAAATAAGTGCTTATAAATTAAGCAATAAGTGTTTATGGAAGGTTTGTTAGACTTATAAGTTGTTACATAAATCCAGGGTATATATTTAATATGTTACCATTCAAAATAGTAAGTCAAAAATTAAATAAGGACGCTATTTTGAAGGCTCCATAGGCCTATAAATACAGGTGTATTTGCTCCTTATTTTTTCATTGTATCTCAAGACCTAGAGGTACTTTTCTGTTTTTATGCTCTTTCGTTTCTAACCCATACTAGCAAATTTCTCAAATTATAATTCATCATCCGATAATCTGATAGGAAAATCATATTTGTATAATGAAGTAGAGAATGAGTTTCAATCTTTTACATATACTATATATTTTAATGATCTTTTAAATGAAAAAAAAAGATAGCTTATCCGTCAAAGGTAATTTGATTTTTTTTCTCTGGTCATCTTCTTCAAATTTTTTGTTGTATCTAGAGGTATTTTTTGTATTCTTTAATTTTAACTATTTGTCAAAGTTTATGATTCAAGCATAACTTTTCTTCTCTTATTTTTACACCTAGTTATTCTTAACAAGTTCTATAGCGAGTCTTAAGGAGTCTATGAAATTGTATCCATTTTTCTTATTTTATAGATTATATATAGTTCAAATTTGGTATCACAACTCTTTTAATAATTTATTCATTCTTTTATTTTACCATTAATGCATATAAGTTATTAATTGTTAAATACTTTATTATTTTGTCTAAATTAATAAATAGAATTACAAGTTATTAATTATTACATTCATTCATCAGGTTCAAAGTTTTAGCTCGCAACAACATTTTACAAGAAAATAACAAGGTGGATATTTTACTACAACAATTTAGCAATAAAATATTTTAATAATCTATGGCTAAATATGTCTTCTTCCTAAAATTCCTCTTCCGCATCCTTGTCGGACAGCCCCCCACCGATGCCTTCTTCTGAAGAAGAGAGGGGTGAAAAGGAAATTGCATTGCCGGAACGTTGAAGTGGAAAAGCCCCTATGAACGGACCCTTGGAGGAAATGTCTACAAGAACACTCCAGTCCAGGGATGAAAACCACGGTAAGCGTCTTAAAGGGCATTTCTTTATTGTTTTGTTGTATATTTTTGATGCCTTTTCTTAACTTTTAAGATTCTTTCAGGTTTTTCCATCGAAAAGCCCGTTGCGAGGTTGCCTACTACATGTGGAGCCAACTTTGGGCGTGAGCTTTCCCATTATGCAACACCCGACTCCACAAAAAGGAGAAGGGTTCCGGATCTTACCAAACCTGATGTCGAAGTGATCAGTTCCCGTTTGCTCCGACATCAAAGGGGTACAATTGAATCACTGACAGTTCTTAAGCCTTCAGCCTTTCGTGCATGGGTTCCAACCGGTGGTCTAGAGACATTTGGAGAGTCATCAAGTGACCAGGAGATGATGGAGCTTGCCAGTATGCCTGATGCCTTATGCATGTATGATTAAACTCTAGATTTACTTTCTATCAATTTTAGTATGGCATTACTATTCCTCATGAATATAAGATCGTTAACATATAAGCATGCAACGAGATTTTTCCCAATCTCCCATTCTTTGTAATTTTCACAAGAACTGTATGCTCATATGGATACTTTTCAAACCCATTAAATTTCAGATAAATAAGCCTCGCAGAGTTTGTTTTCGTCCATAAAGTATAATTAATTTAGGTAATTTAGTTATTAATTTAGGTAATTTAGTTTTGAAGTTGGAGATTAAATAATTATACGTCCATAATTAAATTAGTTTACGGAGGGTCAATATTAGTTTAGTGATAGTGCTACTATTTTAGTCTTCTAAGTTGTGACTAGGGGTAGGCATTCGGTATTCGGTTTGGTATTATCATAATTAGAATTCGGTAATTCAATAATTGGTAAATGAAAGTACATACCAAATGCCATACCATTAAACTTTGGTTTGGTAATTCGGTAATCGGTAAATTAAAATTCGGTTCGGTACAGTATTTGGTAATACCAATTAAAGTTAAATTTGGTAGACTCTACTCTAGGCCAACGATAATAGTTTACTTTAGAACTAAATCAAAATACAAGTTAAAGTTTCTTCCCTATTCCTTATGGGAAAAAAACACTTTTTAACACTTCATCTGCTAATTTAACATAATAACTGTTTAATGCAGAAATGACTCCGGAAGATAATAGTCACATCTCTTCCTCAAATATTTGCCTCGTAGTGACTATTGAGTGCGTTTAAAAAAAAAAGAATTCACTAACTCCTTCATCAAGAATAACTTATGAGATATTTACAATCATACAACATAGTGTCAAAACTTTTTGATAAATTAGTTACTTAGATATGGCAAGAAATGAGTATCTCTGCATCAACTCTCTCACTGGACATAACTTAGATATACCTCCAAGTTGCATCAAGACTGGACAAGTTCAGATTGTCTTGATAGATAGAACCAGAATGAAGAAAACGCGAGTAATATGAAACAATAACTTCATATTTGAACATGTTGTCCACTGCTGCTAACAATAAAATTTTAAAAGTGATTTTCATTTTAAAATATAAAATGAATATAGTATTATAGACTTTTAGGTTGTGGGATTTTTTTAACCTTCTGTAGAATATTAATTTGGACTCGTGGCCTATGGAGTATAGACTATGGCCAGTTAACAAGAGTTGGTAGTAATATCTTTTACCAATCTCGAACCCAAATACCGTAATTTTAAAATTTTACTCCCAATTACCATATGTCACGACCCGAACTAGGGCCTGGCCGTGACGGACATCCCGAACCATGAAGGCCGGAACGCCCTTCTCTATCTGGTAATCATGGACAATATTTATGTAATAAAAGAAAATACGGAAACATAATCTGCTACAGAAACATAGTCAATTCTAAATTCAACATTATTATGGAAACTGCAATTCTTCAACAACATCTAAATAACATCTGACTCAGTCTGCGAAATCTCTACTACATGAAAATTTGACAACTATCTGAAACTGAGACAAGGCCCTGGTAGACCAAATTTGAAATAAGTGACATAATCTAAAAAGACAGGTCTTCTGGAATAGAGAAGGCTCACCACTGCACAATCTGATCAGCTGTCTGAATTATCTGCTACTTATCTAGACCCCTAGACTGTGCCTCAGAACCTGAGAGGTTGGAGGGGGAGGGAGTCAATACAGATGTACTGGTACGCAGAGCATATCCCAAATAATCATTTATTATCCAACATATGTGAGAGCAATTTAAAATGGTTCATGAGTATGTCATATAGGAAGAATTCACATGGGCATTTAATGACTCTGTAAAAATCATCACAACTCTTGATAAATCTGTGTTATTTCTGCACAAGGTGGTATACCCTACAACTCTGAAAAATTCCATGGGCTATATGGAAACTGCCATTAACTAGGCAGTGAAGCCCCCAACCCAAGTGTGCCGCAAGGGCCGGAGTCTCTGAATCTACTATGCAACACGGCCGTCGCCAGCGTACAATAATAATCTACCCGTATCGACAAATACGGTTTTAAAATAAGAGTTGCTTGAACTCACGCCATCTTCGGGTAACCACCTATCCCTCTTTAATCCCCTTCTTAAAACTCTATCAAAACATGTAGTCTCCGAAAACATACTTTAAAAACATGCTCTAAAAACATAATCTGTTATGGCATAAATACATATGGTATCATCATACCATTGACTTGCAAGTCACATCTCTGAGTCATTATTAGTCTATCATAAATCTCTGTATTCAAAACACAAGTTATGAGACCAGCATTTCAATAATTCAATTCAATAAATCTTTTCCTTCTCAATCCTCATGTAAACACATGCAATTCTTTCTCATACGCACAATAACATATATATCAAGACACACCCTCTCAACAATTCCAAATCATGTTTAAATGCTAGGATATAGCAAAAACCTCTTTCAAATCACAAAACCATAATTCTTTAAATCAATACAAGAGAGGGAGTTCATAATTTATGCTATCAACAATCTTAAATCTCAAATTCATACATATACATATATATGTAAATCAATTTAGGGGAAAAGACCAGAAGGCCAAAGCAATTGTAGCATTGAAACTTTCGAAAAGTACAATCAATAATATAGTCTTCAAAACCCCCATAAAATATATGCATCAAAATCTTTAAATCATGCTTTAACAATTTCAAGCCCATGTACATTTTTAGGATAAACCCACGTACCTCTATTTCGAAGAATAATGAATGATTCTTGAATCTTACAGATTAGGGATTCCAAATCTCTAATTATCTTCAAAAACTCACGGTTGAATCTTGAGTTACGAGGATTTTTAGTTTGAAACCCTAATGGAGTTTCTTGAGAGATTTTGATGAAAATAATCTTACTTTGGTGTTCTTGGGATTAAATCCCGTGTTAGAGATGATAAGGGGTTGGAGAAGTACCATTTTACCCTTAATGAGACGGAGTAAAAATATAAATGGTGCCCGATTTTATAGGTCACCGCGACGCGCCACTATCGTAATGGCTCAGTAGAAATTGGCGAATACAAAATTAGGATCCTCCGCAACGTGCCACTATCGCGAGGTCCCACTAGAATTTGATAATTTCTAATTAAACCATCTCCGTGACACGCTAAACACCAAAATGGTGATGTTTTATGAAAAGCACATAGAATAGCCATAACTTCTTCACCGAGTGTCCATTTTGGACGAATCTTATATCAATGGAAAGCTTATTCAATCATCTACATAATGAAAAGTTGAAAGCTATGGAATTCCACAGGAAAATAAGTGTAAATCATTATAGAGGCCAAAGCTTGACACTTTCGGGACAAAATTTAGCTAGGAAAAGTTTGGGGGCGTACAATATCTCCCCCTTGGGAACATTTGTCCCCAAATGTTGACGCGGGATGTAGATAAGCATAATTTCAAGCATACTAAGGCATAGAAAGAATAAAGCAAGAGTTGTACCTTCCATTTCATCATCCATTGGATCAAAAAGGTTTGGGTATCTAGCTCTCATGTCAACTTCTGATTCCTAAGTCGCTTTTTCAATTTTCTGGTTTCTCCACCATACTTTAACTGATGCTATCTCTTTGTTCCTCAATCTTCTAACTTGGCGATCCAAAATTTCTACAGGCTCTTCTTCATAGGATAAAGATTCTGTCACTTTGATTTCTTCGCTAGGCAACACTAAAGAATGGTCTCCAATACACTTTTTTAACATAGATATATGAAACACCGGATGTATAGAACCCAAACTAGCTGGAAATTCTAGCTCATACACAAATTCACCTATCCTTCTCACAATCTGATATGGTCCTATATAGCGAGGACTCAGCTTACCTGTCTTTTCAAATTTCATGGGAGAAACCTTGAGAAATACCGAATCTCCAACCTCAAACTCTTGATCTCTTCTCCTAACATCAAGGACTTTTGGTGACTCTAAGCTATCTTAAGTCGTTCTCTAATGACTTTCACATCCTCTATTGCCTGATGAACAAGATCAGGCCCAAACATCTGCCTCTCACCTACTTCATACCATCCTATCAGAGATCTACATCTTCTCCCATATAGTGCTTCAAAAGGATCTATCTTAATATTGGAATGGAAACTATTATTATATGCGAACTCTATCAATGGGAAGTACTCTACCCAACTACCTTTAAAATCAATCACGCAGACCCTCAACATATCCTCAAGGGTATGGATGGTGCCCTAAGCTTGCCCATCTATCTGAGAGTGGAAAGCCATGCTCAAATTCACTTGGGTCCCTAAACCCTTTTGAAACAATCTCCAAAACTATGAAGAAAACTGTGTACCTCGGTCATATATGATGGACACAGGTGCCATATGCAAACAAACTATTTCTGCAATGAATAGCTTGGCATAATCCTCTCTTGTATAATTAGTCTTGACAAGTAGAAAGTGAGCTGACTTGGTCAACCTATCTACAATCACCCAAATAGAATCATACTGGTTTCGGGATCTTGTAAGTCCTATAATGAAGTCCATATTAATCATCGCCTACTTCCACAAGGGAAAAGTTATCTCTTGAGAAGAAACACCCGGCCTCAAATTTTCCACTTTAACTTGTTGACAATTCAAACACTTGGCAACATAATTAGCCACATCACGCTTCATATTATTCCACCAATAAATAGTTTTCAAATCCTGATACATCTTAGTAGATCTAGGGTGAACAACATACCTCAATGTGTGAGCTTCGTCAAGGATCCTCTTCCTTAGACCATCTACATCTGGTACACACAACCTACCCTAGTATCTCAAAATACCATTACCACCGATATCAAATGACATCACTTTCTGTTGACACACATCTTTCTTGATTTGCATCAAGAAGGGATCCTCAAACTGCTTTTCTTTAACTTCTGTACAAAGGGAAGATTTAGCTATCTGTTGAACCACCACTCCTCCATCCTCAGAATCCAAAAGTCGAACTCCTAGATTTGCAAGTCAGTGAATATCCTTCACCATCTCCCTCTTTTCTTCCTCAACATGAGAAAGACTGCCCATGGACAATCTGCTAAAGGCGTCAGCTATAACATTTGCCTTACCCGGGTGATAGTGCAGGCTCATGTCATAGTATTTTAAAAGTTCCAACCACCGCCACTGCCTGAGATTCTATTCTTTCTACAAGAAAACATACTGTAAACTCTTGTGGTCAGTGAAAATATCTACATGCACCCCATAAAGATAGTGCCGCCAAATCTTAAATGCAAATACCATAGCCGCTAATTCCAATTCATGAGTAGGGTAGTTTTGCTCATGCACCTTCAACTGCCTAGATATATAAGCCACCACCTTACCGTGCTACATAAGAACACACCTAAGTCCCACTCGAGACGCATCACAGTATACAACAAAACCTTTGGTACCCTCCGAAAGAGTCAAAATAGGAGTAGTAGTCAACTTGTCTTTTAAATTCTCAAAACTATCCTCACAAGAGTCCGACCACAAAAACTTCACCTTTTTGTGAGTCAACTTAGTAAGTGGTGTAGCTATGGAAGAAAAAATCTCTATGAATCTTCTATAATAACCCGCCAAACCCAAGAAGCTCCGAATGTCGGTTGGAGTTTTGGGTCTGGGCCATTTTCTCACTGCTTCAATCTTTTGGGGATCAACCTTAATCCCGTCACTGAACACAATATGCCCCAAGAATGCAATTGCAGTCAGCCAGAATTCACACTTAGAAAATTTTGCATACAAATTATGATCTTTAAGAGTCTAAAGAATGATTCGGAGGTGATTGGCATGGTCCTCCTCGCTCTTAGAATATACCAATATGTCATCAATGAAGACAATAACAAACAGATCCAGAAACTGACGAAAAACCCTATTCATTAGATCCATGAAAGCTGCAGGGGCTTTAGTCTACCCGAAGGACATGACTACGAATTCATAATGGCTGTATTTGGTTCGAAAAGCTGTTTTGGGAAAATCTGACTCTCTAAATTTCAACTGGTGATATCCCGAATGAAGGTCAATCTTTTAAAAACATTTAGCACCCTGAAGTTGGTCAAAAAGATCATCAATCCTAGTAAGGGGATATTTACTTTTAATCGTGACCTTATTCAATTGGCGGTAATCTATGCACATACGCAGGGAACCATCTTTCTTTTGCACAAAAAGTACAGGTGCACCCAGGGAGACACACTGGGGTGGATAAAACCTTTATCTAGAAGGTTTGCTAGTTGTTCTTTCAACTCTTTGAGCTCTGTAGGAGCCATCCTAAATGGCGGAATAGAGATAGGACGAGTATCTAGAAATAAATCAATACCAAAATCTATCTCCCTATTAGGTGGTAGTATTCCTGGGAGATCATCTGGGAAGACTTCTGGGAATTCATTCACTATGGGACAGATTTAAAAGATTGAATTTCGGCATTAGAATCTTTAACTCGGATAAGATGGTACAAACAACCCTGAGAAATAAGTTTACGGGCTCTGAGGTAGGATATAAAGTGCCCTTTAGGTGCTAGAGAATGCCGCTCCCATTCCATCATAGACTTATTCAGAAAAGAAAAGGTGACTCTTTGAGTCCTACCATTCAAGGTGGAATAGTACGAATGGAGCCAGTCCATCCCTAAGATGGTATCAAAATCAACCATATCAAGTTCTATAAGATCTGCCACAGTATCCCGGCTATAAATAGTCACAACAGAACCCCTATACACTGTCTTAGCAACAACAGAATTCCCAACCGAGGTGGAAACAGAAAAGGGTTCAGGAATCACATCGGGCCCAAACCCAAAACCAATAGCCACATACAGGGTCACATAGGATAAGGTAGACCTAGGATCTAATAACGCATAAACATAATGAGAAAAGATTCGCAACGTACCGGTAACTACATCTGGGGAGGCCTCTACCTCCTGGCAGTTGGTCAAGGTGTACAACCGATTTCGGCCATTTTCGGCGGTTGAAGTGGTATCTTTCTGAGGTGGTGGTGGTGCAGAAGAATTCGCCTGAGACTTAGCTCCTCAAAAATTATTCCTTGCTGTTGGACAGTCTCTCTGGATATGGACTGGCTGGCCGCATGAATAACATACCAAAGCGCTAAACTAACATCTCCCTGGATGATTTCTCCCGCATCTCCCACAGCGTGGATAGGATCGAGAGGTCTGGGATATACTTCCCAACAAATGCGTACCCTGCATCCTTGGCCCCTGAATAGACTGGAAATTTTGGGTGCGCTGCTCAGCTGCGGTTCTGGACACTAGAGTACTAGCTGCCGATTGAGCATTACCCCAATTCATTTACTTTTACCATTTTTTGTTCCAATTGTCGCTCTACTGCTGACTATGAATCTGGTCTGTCACTCTAGCTCTCTTTGCCTGCCTATCCTTTTCCCTAGATTCGGCTATATTCTTTTTCTTCTCCTCAACTTTCTACATATGGATTGGCAGTATAGCAAAGTTCATATCCCTGTTCAGCATAGCTCCCTGACACTCAAGCACCAAATTGTCCGAAAGGCCGAAAGAAAACTTCCTCATTCAGGCCCTCTTACTACTCGTCTTCTTAGGGGCATAACGGGCTAGCTGATTAAACTTTAAAGTATACTCCTGAACACTCGTCTTACCTTGCTTAAGGTTTATGAACTCCTCTATGTTAGCTTTCCTCATCGCCAGAGGACAGAATCGGTAAAGAAATACTTCCATTAAGTTATCCCAAACTGATACATGAAAGACAAGAGAAACACAAAACAGCTCCAAAATAGTTCGCAAATCTTAAGGATCTGAGGGCCTTTTTGGAGACCACTCTCAGATTCACTAAAACAACAAGAATA
>NW_025836573.1:0-1914 GCF_002878395.1 Capsicum annuum | reverse complement strand
TGTAATGTCGTTATTAAAGTTTTGATTTTCAGTTTGTTAATGTAAATTCGATTTCTCCATTTATAATTAATACAAAATTTGAAGTTTTCAGCACCATTAATGAAGTTTTTCATCTCCATTAATGAAGTTTTCATGTTTTCTTTTTCTAAAATTTTATGATTAGAAATGAGGAAATACGAGTTGAATAAGTTGTGTATGGATGAGACTGATCCAATGATCAATGCTGAAGTGTGATGTAAACATGACATTTTATTGTAAATGTAGACGTCTTGGTCTGATCATAATCACGGTAGAAGATTTTGGGCGTGTCCTTATTATGAGGTTTGTGTTTATTCTTGATTAATTTGTTAATGTTGATGTTGGTGTAAAGATTTGTTTTATGTTCTTAATTTTCATGCTACGAATTGCAATTATTTTAGATGGAGAGACTTGGAATGAGTTGACGAAAGATCAAAATTTATTCTTCCGAGATTGGTGAACAAGATTAATGAGCTAGAAAAGAATTATGAGATTGTTAAGATGCAATTGAATAAGCTTGATAGCTTGAAGACTCAACGTCATAATCCCATCAACATGAATTTAGACGATTTGGAGTCAAAATAGGAAAAGGACTTTGAAATATGCAGACTAAATTTCAAAGTCTCAACATCAAGACAATTCCTTCAAATATGAAGAATGAAGTAGATGAGAATGTGATGGATAATTTGAAAGGGAATGGCAAGTGAGATTTGAAAGACAAGAGAATGAAGATGGAAAAAAAGAAGAAAAGAGTATGTAACTTTACTGAAAAATTCCTTTGTTGTATGATTATATGTGTAGGTGTTGTTTTTGTTAGTTTTGTTATGCAATTTGGCAACATGAAGAACCGTTTAATTAAGTTGCCGTAGTATGTAGTTGGGACTCCTTTTGTGTAGAAATGGAATTGCAATTTGCTATGCTTAGCTACCGAAGTATGTAATAGATAGTCATTTTGTGGTAATCTGACTTTAGTTTGATCTTATTTTGGTATTGTTACACTCTTTTGTTTATGATAAAGAGGGTAGTGAATATTTGTGTAAATAACCGAAAAGAAGCAACAAAACAAAACTTACAATTTGGAAGAAGAGAAGAAAAATTAACATTGCATTCAAGAAAGAGACTGAATATTAGTATATTTACCTAAGACATTCACGAGTGACACCAAAAAATTGTCTTTGTGGGACAATAACAGCTTAAAAGATTCAAAACATTATCTTTGTGGGACCAAAATAGTAGCTTCATTATTTCATACAAGAAAAGTAGCTAAGTGACACCAAATTAGTAATCAACAGACGACTATAGTTTCCAGGGGTCTTGGAGATGTGAAGAGGATGAGGTATGCATGGTTGCATTGTTTGAATGCCTTGATTGATCTCTTATTTATTGGAGCCTTCTTATTGTGATTTCTTGCTTTCCTTTCCACTTCAGTGCACTTGAAGGTTTGAAGCCAATGTCTCTAGATACAATTGCCGATTTCATTACTTGCTTAGGTCCAGTGGACACTATTCTCCTACTTGGCAACCCAGGCTACAAAAAATGTTGTTTAAGTTCAAGACATTATAAGAAAACAACACAAGCACTGTGAATGTTTTCACTTACATTAATGATTGTGAAGCTATTTTCATCTTGAAACACAGCCATTCCAGTCATTCTTAATCTTTATATTGAATTGTGTTTCAACCACTTTTCCCTTTCCTCTAGAAGCAACAACTGTCTCTCTTGGTGGAAAATTTAAAGCATTATATGTTGTACTACCTTGAGAACAGGTAAACCAATTTTCAAGTGGATAACCACTTCCTCTACCCCTTCCTCTGCCACTTCTAGTTCTTGATGACACTTCAGCATTGTGTGGAGGGATTTTTGGTGTTGTAGATGGTTTAGTATGTGTTGCTCTTC
>NW_025836572.1:0-1371 GCF_002878395.1 Capsicum annuum | reverse complement strand
CATGAACCTCTTCAGAAAGTCCTAAGGACTTGAGTTTTTATAATTTGGAGTTTGGAGCTAAATGACTATACTGGTTGCACTTATAGCACTTAATTTTGGCTAACTCTCTTTTTGATCTATTTTTCGTGAACCTGGTAGACTTACGAAAGGATTTTCTAGTTTCACGTTCTTCTTTGGTTCTATGCCTAGAACGTTTATTTCTATAGGATTTATTAGGCTTGAGATATCTTTGGGTTTTTCTTGCTAAGGGTTTATCCATACCAAATTGTTCACAAAAATCTCCTAATTGGGTTTTTTCTCTGAGTTTGTCAAGCTTAATCTGTCTAGCTAATTTTAACTCGTTGCAAAGGTCTAAGCCTTCTTGAGTACAAGCTACAATAAGCTGACCGTAAGTTTTTTCTGAATACTAGACTTCGCTATAAGATCCTCTAAGTGATTTCCTAACTCTTTCAACAAATAAAGGTGCAAGGCCATCAATGAATTTAGCTTTCCAATGGTCATACTTACTTTCGGGTAAATCCATAACCCTACTAAGAAAGGTGTCTTTATACCATCTAAATTCTCCTAAGTGTTTGTATTTTAAACCATTAATAAGAGTTCTTTTGTTTTCATACTGATTGGTTAATCTTCCTCCAAAATGTTCAATAATTGTAAGCATAAGGGTATAGACAACATCTGATCGTCCTGCCCGAAGTGGTCGACCTAGATTTTCTTTTCCAGGTTTATCATTGGTGGCATTAAAAATAGCCTCGCATTTATCATAGTCTAGGAAATTATCCCACCAGCCTCGAAGTTGGCTAGTAAATCCCACAATAATTATTTTACAAATTGTTGGGTCAGTACAATTGGCCCGATTCTCTGCTGAAGCAGTGGCTGTGGCAACAGTAGCATACATGGACATCCGATGGATAAGAATAGAGATTTGTCAATCTGATAATCTATCAATATTCCATTCATAAATAGCTTCTTCACTATAAGAAGTATTTGTTTGATTCCAATCTCTTTCCTCTATCAGAACATCTTGAGAAGTTGGACGTGGATAATATGCAGTAGACATACGGGGAATATCAGCGTATTTTTTTCCCGATTGTTTTTTAATCATACCTTTTAGCTTAATATATAATATAATATAATATAATATAATATAATATAATATAATATAATATAATATAATATAATATAATATAATATAATATAATATAAAATAATATAATATAATATAACATAACATAACATAATATAATATAATATAAAATAATATAATATAATATATATTTTATATATCTAGATAAAAAATATAAGTATATATGACAATTCTTAATGGGTTAACGGTTTATCCAATAAGAAAATTGTGTAATCCACCCCCACACC
>NW_025836571.1:0-1786 GCF_002878395.1 Capsicum annuum | reverse complement strand
CTATAGAATATATATATACACATATATACGTACCATTCAATATATATATACTACTTTAAATATAATATACTACAATATATACACACACACTATATATAGTTATACACTAATTTATAAAACATATGCACATGTATACGTTAAATATATACGTCTATAGAAGATATATACACATATATACGTATCATTCAATATATACGTACTACTTTAAATCAAATATACTACAATATATACACACACTATATATATAGTTGTATACTAATTTATAAAATATATATAAATATATACGTTAAATATATACGTCTATTGAAGATATATACACATATAAACATACCATTCAATATATACGTACACATATAAAATATATGTGTCACACCCCTATTTTTCATCGCATCCAATCCCACTAGGGAGTTGGTTTTAGAGAAAACGAGTTTTTCCAAATAAAGTGACGTTTTGAGTAGGGATTATTTTATTTACAGAGTCGCCACTTGGAATTGAGTTTGGGTGTTCCAAGTCACCGTATTGAATCCTTATTCAAAAGAAAATGACTCTGTATTTTTGATCTGCGAACTAGAAATTCAGATAAGGAATTCTATTGATCGAGGGAAGGTGTTAGGAATCCCTCAAGTCCCGTGGTTCTAGCACGATCACTTTAATGACTTATGTCTGGCTTAATTTATTCTTTTGGATAGAGAGGATTTGTTAGCCTAAAAGTTATTTACATCCTACTTTGAATTTATTTCAAATTATTTAATTATATTAATGCGTGGCTTGCCAGTAGCAGTACTTTCCCGTCATACCACAAGTTTGATACATTTCTCGTGTCTTTGAGGCATTTATGAGTCGTCCCCATTTTCCTAATCTAAATAAGCACCTAATAGGTTTGAAATCCATCCAACCCAATTCAATCGGCTTCAAATGGTAGATTATTTTTATTATAACGAATGGTCGATAGTAGGGCTTTCCAACTCCATCGTTAAATTTCACTTGTATGTTAAACTTTTGATTTTTCTAATCAAGAACCGAAATTTATTCTTTTATGAATTCGCTTCATCACAATGAATTTTACCTCTCTCTATTTTTTCTTTTCATGCAATAGAATTTAGAATAACTATTAAACATGTATCCCATCTCACTCGTTCTCACCTTAATAAAAGGGTCTTAACGTAAGTGTAGGTCTAACTAAATTCTAACAAAAAAGAGCATGTTAATCCCATAATCATTACAAGACTCTATCATAATATAATTATATTTCAAGTAGTACAAATTATATGTTAAAGGGAGAAAAAAATATTAGAAAACTTTACCATGCACATGCTCGGTATAAAATGCATTTTTTTTTTAGAAACTAACAAAGATCGACTAAATTTAACTCAATAGTCTAATCTTTATAGTATCACTATTGTCTTTTCAACTTCACATATTTATTCCATTTCTTATTTTTCTAATATAATCAAATAGTGACTCAAAGGAAACCCAACTCCTAGCTCCGGCTAAACAACTACATAGATCCGTAATATATATACATCTTTCAATTTTTGCTAACCATAATCCTTATAAACCCTAATTTCAAGAATTTATTCATTAACTTAAACTCCAACGCTAGCTTGTGTTTTAAAATATTTAACCTCAAAATGATATTATAAACTTCCTTTGTGGAAGGCATTGACAATGATTATAAAAATAATATCACAATGAAAGACATTGACAATTTGACATGCAAAACCTATTACAAATGCATGCAAATATTATTTTAGAAAAAAAAAATACGTAACTAAGTTTTGCTATA